>NW_015552616.1:60865-64181 GCF_001515605.1 Sinocyclocheilus anshuiensis | reverse complement strand
TATATATATATATATATATAACACACACATTAGTATTCTGTGAGAGAAAGCGTCTATGAAAACATCAATACCTCCGTTCTTTTTCAAATGTGCTCAAACGCGGAGGCTGCAGCTATAATCATGAACACATACACACAAAAACACATGAAATAAAATTGGTTTGAAAGAAAACAATCTTGTTTCTCAATAAACGAGTGAATTGCACATAAAGTGTCTGTTTGGCTGGCTATGGGTAATTAGGGCCCAGCTGGCCAGCGGAAGCTGTGGACTGACGCAAAGCAAAGGTGATGGACAGGCCAGATATGGCTCAGACAGCATCCAGCAACAGACATCAAGCCCTGATGTTCCTCTCCCACTATAGTCTCGTGAATGGGATACTGAACATAGCCTCAGAGTCAAGCCGTGGCCCAGATAACAACCTCTGGAGCATCTGATCACCATCTGAGACATGGAACATGAGCCAGCTCTGACTAGGAACAGGCATACTGAATAGATATGTTTTTACTCTTTATTCCAAGATGTCATCTCCTAGCGAGAAGATCATCCAAATGGGGATTTGACATGAGGGTATTCATATGCACCCATCATGGAGACACAACCAATGAGTGCTTGCTCCCGGACACCTCCAGGCTGTGTTTCCGGTCCACAAACAGCATGGCATACTTTCAAAAGCACTCGAATCCCAGAGCTAATGTATACTGCTGAGCTCTAACTACAGTTCTGACACCATCTGAGCTGTAAGAGAAATCTGATGGCAGACTCAAGTCAAGACATTTCTGCAGCCCATTAGTGTGAGGGCATATATTCAGCACTTCCAGGAAGTGCCAACATACACACTAGCAAAAACACAGTCAGTCTCAATAGGAAGTCTAACAGGTGCTGTTAAATTTTAATCATAAAACAATACAGACAAGAAAAAGAGAAAAACATTCACCTATATTAGTATTTCTTGGTGTGTGTTTGCTTACCGGAATAATTTCTTTAAAAATGTTTTTTAAAAATACTTATTTACTTCTAAAATTCAAAATTACTTAAAGGTCACATATTTTGCGGTTCGTGAAAAATCACAGCTACTTTATGCAGGCTGTGTGCATTTTACTGTGGACTGACTGTTTTGAAACTTATATGGTAGTTAAATAGCCCACAGACCTCAGTTAATGTGAAAAAAGCCAGAAAATTTCAGTTTTGACAATATGGGAGCTTTAATATAGAGAATCACGGCATCGCACTAGAACTACAATGCATTTTTTAATAAAAAATAAATACTTTTAATAAATGTAAAAATAAAATGAAAATAATGCAAATTAATTTAAAACCTGCCAATTAATGCAAATTAAAACAATACAAAAATGTAGATACACACACACACTTACTTATTTATGTGTTTGTGTATTCATTGATTTTTACTGATAAAATACTGTATAATGAAAAAAACAGTATCAAATTAAAAATGAATTAAAACGAAAATAAGTTTTGTTTAATAAATACACATGAAAAACACAAATAATTTATTTTTAATGTAATATTTTATTTTGTTTCTTTTTATTTATTTTGTATTCATATTGAGGGGTTTTTCCCAGCTTTTTTCTGCGGAGTATTCAAGACCAAATCCTACAGGACATAGTCTAATCCTCAACCCTAGCTACAATTTTTAAACAATTATACTTTACTCAAGTTAATATACAAGCAACAATCACTAAGCCTCTAAAATATTAGTATGCACCATAAAATACAAATCCATTCCATAAAACAAACCCATTTCCTATTAGCCTCAGCTTGTTTGTAACAGGTCATAGAGGTATTCAGACTATCATCCTAGCATCCAGAATCACGGTGCCTTAAGGCAGTGGCACAGCAGCGGATGCAGCATGAGATTGATTGCTCTGGATGAAAGTAAAAGGGATAAGGTGCAGTCGGAGCGGGCGAGATGGCTCCAGGAGAGGGCACTTTCACTTTAATAGGACGATTGATTGATTGATAGTGGCGGGCTCTCCGCTGCCACCTCCTTCAGTGACTTTTCCACAGCGCATCGATAAACTGTTCCACGCCCGCCAAACTGCACTCGGTTGAGATTTTAGTGTTATATAATCCCTATTGATGTACCAGCATTAACCGTCCACATACAATGTGTATAAGGCTCGGGCTAGATTAAGGAAGTTACTGGGCATGGCAAGGATTATTGACCCAGAGCAAGACGGAGCGTTGCGTTATCCCGCTGGTGGGGGAAATCACTTTTTTCTTATCACTCACTTTTACTGAGTTCATTTGCCGTCGGCGATGAGCATTTGGAGTTGAGTGGGAAATCTAGCTGAAAGAAAAAGTATCAATATCACTTCCAAACCACTGGCCAGTCGGAGTTGAAACCATAGTGATAATCACACACTAAAATCAAAGTGACGTTATTTGTTGAGTGAATAAAGATTGCTAGGGGGTTGCAGATGAGTGACCAAAACAGCATTGAGTAACCAAAACAGCATTTCCTCGCATTGTTACTAGGCAGCAAGAGGATAACTGAACCTCAAGTGAGGGATTAACTTGTAATTAGGACGATGGCTCTTATATGAGTGACTCTGCCTTGGGAAGGAGGCCATACTGCTGTCAAGCAACATGCTGCACAGCTGCTGCATGCAGTTCTTAACATGAAGTGCAAAATGACATTTTCAACATTTGTAATAAAGAGTATTCTTATAGAGGCACTGCATAATTAGGCAGGTTTTAGAGCAATTCTTGATCGGACAAGTTTCATAGGGAATGTTCATGAAAGAATCTGAAAAACAATGATTTAGTTAGAGGGGGAAAAAAAATGTAAAATGCATTGTGTGTACACACACACACTAGGGGTGGGCGATATGAGCTAAAATTCATATCACGATATTTTACACTGTCCAGGCGATATCGATATTATATTGCGATATGAGAAAAAAAAAATTGCAGGCTAAATATTTTAACCTTATATAACTAGAAAAAGTGAGGGATTGGACATAGACCTGAAAAGTCTTTTTTTATTGTTCTATTGTTTTTCTCAAAAAGTGCAAACGTGCAACATGAGGTAGGCCTGTATGAATTAAATTAAATTAAATTAAATTAAATATTGTGTGTTTGAGTTGGCCAGTGGTTCCCAAACTTTTTCTGCCGGGCCCCCCTTTTGTAGAGAAAAATACTTTTTTTTTTGGAAAGTCTCTTATGCTCACCAAGGCTACATTTATTTATTAAAAATACAGTAAACACCGTAATATTGTAAAATATTATCAATTTAAATTATCTATTTGAATGTTTTAACATAGGCTACTGTATTCCTGTGATCAAAGCTGAATTT
>NW_015552616.1:59635-60506 GCF_001515605.1 Sinocyclocheilus anshuiensis | reverse complement strand
TAGGGGTGCTCCGATTGATCGGCTACCGATCATTATCGGCCGATAATCACGTTGGGATGATTGATCGGCGGTCTCTAAAAGGCCGATCTCAAAAAAATGATCTTAAGCTGATGACGCTGCCATGAGAGGTGTGGCACGACATGCAGCGGCACCGTCTCAGTCTCTGTCCGGCACGGGTGAAATAATTATAATGCTGAAGGTGAGGTACTCACCTTCATATTTCTTCATTAAATAACTTAAAGTAATTTGAAAACCTCGTGTGAGACGTAATTTCACAAACAGCATGAGTGATTCACCTTAATTCTTGCCAGTGTTTAACCATTCAGCGCTCGCGCGCTCTCCTGGAGACCGTGCGCTCATACACACTTGCAGCGCACACACATAACGCCAGGTTCACATTATTCCAGTTGCAGTGAGTATGTGGTGCGTATTTTTTTCCACGCTCATGTTAACGGATTAAATATGGCGTTCACACTGTACACGGTTGCGTCCGGCAGTGCGTTCAGGAGCGGTGCATCTGTAGCAGTGCCGAGATCATTTCCGCACCGAGTCTATGTTTGCTGCACTGCAAGCGCTTAAAGTAACAGAGCATTGTTTGCGGTAAATATGAAAACGAAAATGTAGCAATTGCACCATAAATGCATATAATTAAAGTATACTGTCTTTCACAGTCAACACATATGGCTTGTTGGCTAGTTTTAAAGGAAAAGAGCACTTTTAGATATTAAGCAAAGCAAGAATAGATGGCACTCGTGGAGGTAGGAAAACAAGAATTCTTTATGAACTGCAAGATTGCTTGTAATAAAGATTTAAAAGCAAAAGGAAAGGCAGTAGAGCTGACTGTTTCTGTCAGTGGTAAGTTTTAATTTAG
>NW_015552616.1:57627-59552 GCF_001515605.1 Sinocyclocheilus anshuiensis | reverse complement strand
AAGTTTGTGATAACGTAAGAAAAGTAGTTTAAATGTTTTGCCACTTGCTTGAGCAACTTAACATATAAATCTAGAATTAAATGCTTAAGTAAAAAGCATTGAATGATGTGTTGCTTATATTTATTGTGTTTAAACATGTCTGTGAAAGATTGCATTACTGTACTGTGTAAAAAAAGAATTGCAATGCTGAAAAAGCATTTTCAGTGACAATGTTTGGATTTGAAATCAAAATAATGTAATGATTATAATGTTGGAATAAATGTTGTGTTTGTGGTAAACAGCCACGGATCAGTAGCCGACTCCTGTGTGAAAGCTGCTTCCCCTCTCACAAGAATCACCTAAGAGGGGAATTCCCCCCATTTTCAAAAATGAAATTCAGGCCCTGAATAAATGTCTAAAAATCCTGATTGAAGTATCACTATAAATAGTTATAAATTATAAAAAGAAGGCTTTAAAAAGATCGATATCGGTGATCGGTATCAGCAGATACTGCTTTCTGTGATCGTGATCGGCCTCAAAAATCATGATCGGAGCACCCCTAGTTAATTTATATTTCTACCTGGTTCCCTGCAATACAACTCTGATTCTTCAACAGTGCCATCTAATGGTCTGTTATTGATACAACCACAACTGCTACAACTGATAACGGAGCGCTCAAGCGGGTACTGCGTGTCATGATGAGGTAATTCAAATATGTCAAATTAATATTTTGCGCTCAACTATTTACTTATCAGGCAAGTGGCCGCATGATAAGCGGGAAAATTACGCAGTGTAGTCTTTATCACCCTGCATGCGCTTTATTAATTTGGTCTGTTACGATGCTCTGTGTGTTTGATTACTAATGCCTGTGTAGTACGGCATTGCACACAGAGGACAAAAACGTTCAGCCTCGACTCTTTATCATCATTTGTGTTCAAATTTGCAAAGCATACCAAATTGAACAAAACTATATAAATGCAAAATTTGAATTCATGAATATTTAACGGTATCGACGGTATAGCAAAATCCATATCATGGAACAACATAATACCGGTACTCACTTTCATACCGGTATAGCGCCCACCCCTAACACACACACACACACGTCAAACATCGTGAACCATGACTAATCAACACTGCTGTGCGCATGTGACTATACATAACATTTCTGTCCAGAGTAGCAGTTTCCATCACAGTGGAAAAAAGATCTCTGTGACATTTTGTGTCTGGACAGCCATGTTTTTCCAAAGGGCTTAAGTAGCCCTGATCAATGGCCGCCCTCTCTGAGTGATTAGTTTAATCCCACCTGTGGTGTTCAAGGACTAAAGCCATCAGAGAAGCATTTTCACTCAAGCTAACCAAAAAAGCCTTCACATATGTTCGACCCAGGTGGTTATTTTTAGTGGAAAGCTTCTCATAAATTCTGCAGGACTTAAAACATAGCCAGGGGCTCAATAACAACAATAACCTTGAGTTGTACACATAATTACGTTTACATCGAAGGTATTTAGCAGACGCTCTTATCCAGGGCGACTTAAACACAAATGTGCTTGAGTTTCACATACAAGAGTGTTGTGATCAACAGATGGCAAAAAAGCAATTTAGACTTTTAAATGTTAGGAAAAGAAGTGCTTCCTGTACAGATACGAAACAAGTGCCGAGAAGCACAAGTAAATCTAGTAGTATAGTATAGTATAGTGAGTAAAAAGGTGCTTTTAACCAATCCTTGCACTTAACATGTCCATGTTTTCTCTTAACAAATCTAAAGCACCGAACAGTCGGTTTCAACTCCAGTAATGCAACACAGGTTGAATGCATTTTAAGAGAAATTCTAGGGTGAGCTGAAACATGCTAGCAGGACTGCTGCTGAGCCTAAGCACATGTTCATACACACACACACACACACACACACACACACACACACACACACACACACACACACACAC
>NW_015552616.1:40439-57333 GCF_001515605.1 Sinocyclocheilus anshuiensis | reverse complement strand
CACACACACACCCACCCACACACACACACACACAGAGAGAGAGCCCTGTTCATCCATGTGTGACCTGCCTCTGCACTGCTGCAGGAGCTGGCTGTGGTGGGAGTGTTTTTCTGGGTTAAAAAACGCCTCTCTGAGTGCTTCAGCGGTGAGTCTTCACCTCTCTGAAACACTCCATTACTGTCAGCCAGCCCCGCTCGCATACCGCGACACACCAGAGCCCCTCGCCTTCGTCAGGCTCTGCCTCTGTGACCCCTGGCCCAGATAGAGCCACTCTGTTGGGCTGTGACATGAGAGGGAACCCAGCCCCCCTTCCTCCCTCTCCCGCCGTCCTCACCTGCTGAAGTGACGCCATGGGTATTTGAGCTCTCGTACACAAACACAGTCTGTGCTTCACGTTTTACATACAGATTTTGCTGACAAAACATGTGCCATGCTGACTAACTAAATGAGAGTGTTTTGCCTCCATCCTAAAATACACCATTCAATGCTCCATCAAGGCAATGTGGGTTTTGGTAAATAGTCGGTTGCAACTTAAGCCATAAACTCTGTGCAAGCATGCAAGTGTGAGCACTTGGACAATTTAACAAGAATTTCTGCAGTACTCTTACAAACCTCAAGTTCTTGAGTGGGCAAAAGAAAGTGTTTGCACAACCTGTCTGAAAACAGTAATTTTTGCAATGGAGCATTATGTTTTTGCATATGCAACTATACATGCCTATGACTAATTTTAAACATTTTAAATGGAAAACATAACAAACAAACAATAAAGAAATTAAATTACTGTGTGGCATGAATAAAACTTTGTGTTTAACAATATGTAGGCCAACTAGAAGTAATTTGGGATCCCACGATCATTTGGATATATCACCTTCCCTAGTAGCTAGCTAGTAACATGTCAACATTTTAACTCATGTTAACTGACATAATCAGCTGGTTTCTCTTTAAATGCTTAGCGCCAACATAACAATGACCTGAAAGGCATAACATACCATCTAAGAACTGTTTTTGATAATGCTCGTTATTGCACTTTGCTTAGCTAGCAGCATTCAAGTATGTTTTGGCCCAGCAGCTAAGTCAATGTAGAGGCGTAGTGCTGGAAAGTGAGTAAACCCCATAATCCTTCTTATATCTCCCTCCTCAATCAATTAAAATGCTTTATGTGCACATTTGGCGCTCTTCTGAGGTGATCAATATGCCTTTAAAGGCATTACGTACATGAAACGCATCGTATCCCTTTCGCAGCATTTTGATTCGGAGGTTCTGAGAGTTAAAATCCATTCTGCTCAAACTCCCTCACTTCCCAAGAGAAGCAAAAATGCGACGTGCCTCTAATTTAACATCTGTCACACAGTGACATCAGCTGGGGGATAGAGAGAGAGGGAGGATGAAAAAATGACTTTGAGAGTTATTTGAACTCAAACAGGCTGGCTGCTCTAATTAATAAAGACTCGCACAACACACAACACGACGGAGCCCACGATCAGCTTACACAGTAAACAGGCCAGTGGTTCTGCCTTAGCCAGATAAGGCTTGTTCAAACCGATTTCAAGTGCAGTTCTGAGTGGAGCCACCATTGGCCGCGCTTTCTCTCTCTCTCCCCGCCTCTTCTTCGCTCTAATAGGAGTCATTAACGAGGGGCAAAACTCTTCTCTCGCGCACTCGGATAACTGTTCTTTATAACTGAAGCCACGGAATGGCTCTCCATAACTGGAATTTAAATGGCACGGGTGCAATATTTGAATGAATGATTTGCCGAAGGTTCCCGCTGCTTTCTCAAGCCTCGCTGCCCCTGCGCCATATTTCAATTTCAATTCAGTTCTCACGGAGCAGCGTCCGACCGTCTGCCCTGGAACACATGAAGATGTTCTGCAGGAACTGGCTCTGATGAATGAATGAATGAATGAATGATGCATTTATATAGCGCTTTACTGTGTATTGTTGTACACCCAAAGCGCTTTACAATCATGTGGGGGGGTCTCTCCTCAACCACCACCAGTGTGCAGCATCCACTTGGATGTATTCGTGGTGTTCTCTCGCTGGAGGAAGTGCAGTGGATTCCACCTCCCCCCTCCTCTTCCTCCCTGCTCCCGACTGCCAAAGGCGCAACGGCATCATACTTGAAACACACACACAGATACAAAAGTGTTGCATAAAAAAAGCAGCTCTGCTGCCGCATACATCGGGTTCTACTTGAAAAGCCCTCACTCCTTTATCCGGGAGAGCAGCTCCTCTTTTGTTCTGCATAAATGCCAATTACCTAATTCTCTCTAGCATGCAAATCAGATGAAATGAGGGCACGGCAGATTGCCCATGGAGCACGGCACCGTGCCGTTTCCACAGTGACAGGAAGGGTACTTTTTGGGACACTTCTCTACTTAACACTTTAATCAAGCTCCATTTAGAGGCAAAAAATGTAATAGATTTTTTTTAGTGTCACTCTCACTCTCTCTAGCTCTCTTCAAAGCTCGTGAATAATAACAATCACTTAGCCTCCAGACCAGGTATACTTCAATCGTTGCCAATAGCTTACACTCTGCCATCCCCAAATTTGAGAGTGCTAAATTTTCGCTAACCAAATAGAATTTGCCAGTTCATATTACTATAATTTCATCACCTTTTCACACAAATGAAAATAACCGATAATTTTCACTGCATTCGCTAGTGCCTGTTCTATTAGGCAAACCTTGCAGAGTAAATGGCAAGCAAGCCTTCTATGAACCACTTTCATGTGGATGTACTTCTGTGTGCCGACAGACGTGACAAGGGCACCGAGTGTGACATGCGTACAGTATGACAATTATGACGACTGACAAAAGAGGAAATGGACAGTCAGAGACAAGGAAGATGTAAATGGTCCAATCGGGGCACAATACTGACAGCGTTTTGCAGTGACAAAGCAACCTGAAGGCATTCATTTTCAATGAGAGGATGTGATTTCTGGCAATGTGAACGGCAAACTTCATTAAAATGTGAAACAACGCCAATTGCCAACTTCCAGCTTAACTGTAGACGGCGATCAGCTAAATGGTGCAGACATTTCAACGTCTAGCAGATCCATATACCAATATCTAGAGAGCATAATGGCCCATATCTCAATATATATTACAAATTAATGACGCGCGTTAAATATCGCATGCGATTTATCGTGCAGCCCTACTGCAAATTAAAACATTCAGAAATTCAACATTATTATTGTTATTTTACGCAATACTAAGTACCAACAGACCGACATTAACAGACAATCTTTGGCCGTTTTGAGATTGCACGAATAATAGCTCTACCTTGGGTCAGTATCAACCAACAGCCTTCTCAATACAATTTTTAGTACAATCAAAACATTTTCTAGTAATTATTGTGCAAGTGTTCCTCAAACTTTCATACAAATTTTATATATCTCTCATTTGCTATGATCATAGTATTATTTATTGGTATCATATGGGCCACTGGCCAACTTGCTCTATTGATATTGCTCTTGAAAAAACCATATTGGTCAACTGCCACATACTAAAAGCTGAACACTGATCTGAAGAGTAATATCCCTGTGGATTAAGTCAGTCATAGAGTAGAGTAGATGAGTATACTTTAAAGACTAATGTTGAGTGATGACTAAATGAATTCAAACTGACATTGCTGCAAAAACGGGGTAATTGACAGAAGTCCACTACAAGCATGCTGGTTTAGTTGTCTTACATCTCCTACAATGCATTTGATCTGCTTAAACATATCAAATCTGGGGGTTCCAGCTGAATAAAGCTCCTCCAGCGAACACTACTTGACAGTCCAAAGACCATGCTGGAACTTCTCCTCTGCCACATCCTCATCTATATGGATATGCCGGTTCATATCAAACAGATCCACAGAAGATGCAGACTTGAATCCAAGCCAGGTCTATCATAAACAGCTCCGTCAATGCAAGCCCTTGGAACTTTCTCCCTTCTGCCCCAGACCTGAAGCCTCCGCGGCGCCGTGAATAACAATGAAGGAGCGTTGATCCGAGCGGGGATGCGGTCTCCACGTTTTTGAAGGCTCTTCTGACATGCATTACACTTCACGGAGCTCTCGGCCCTCCCTCACGGCCACCGGCAAACAGCCGTGTCACAGCCGTCCACTCCGGAGAACGACCTCGCTAATGAGGGGCGAAGGGCATCCGGTTCACCTCTACAGGCCACCGCTCGGCCCCTGTGAATACTAATCACAGCAACAAAGTGAAGGTTAGACGTGGAGATGTAACAGAGTTTGTGGGTGGCGAGCGGAAGGAAGGAAAGAAAGAAAGAAAACAATTTGACAAATGGACCGTGGAGCATTCGTGATATAAAGCACTCCCGTGTAGGAGTCAATGGAAAAACACTCCTCTTTTCCAACATACAGCAGTCTTTTGTTATCTAAAATGTTATTGACACCTCACTTAAGTGGCATCTGGTGAATAAAACGCACAGGCGTATTTTGATGAAATAGTCCGATCTAACTGCTGGCATTCAGCGAGGCATTTGGATAACAGAGAGGGAGGATTGTCATAGCGCGAGAGAGAGTGAAAGCTAGAGCCGAATTGATATAATGGATGGCTGCTGTTATATATACACTGTATATGTGCCTAGCCAAAGAGTTTCCAACTGCTTCTACGCCAATTAAAGGTGATGTAACTTCAGCAGTCTTTAATCTTTTGCTTTCAAGACATTATTGAAAGCTTTCTGTGCAGTGTTGGTAGTGACAAAGCTATTTTACGACCGAACACAGCTGGCATGCAGCAGACAGGCCACGTGTTTTGTTCTGCTTACAACTTTGCGATGTACAGGTGCTTTCAGGCGTCATACAAGGTGAATTTACGTGCCATTGTGTGTAAATGCACACAAACACAGCCCTCGACTTCTCAAATAAATGTGCTAGAGGAATTTTTTATATGAATTATTTATTGTGAAAGAAAAAAAAGCAATTAATATTCAGGCAAAGAGTTGGTGTTTACGCCCCCAATTTGCTCCAACCTCAAAAAGTCATCCATCAGCAGTACACTTCACATGGAGAGCAATGGACAGGGAGCAGCTTATTACCACACCAAGAAGACAGAGATAGAGAGAGAGAGCTAGGGAAAAAAGAGGGAGAACAGGATTATTGAAGCATACATAGTCTTCTGTACCGCTGGACATTAGGTCAGTTGTCAGTTCTACTTAGTTAAAGGCTAGCCTACAAAAACTCTGATCCGTTTAGCATTCAGCATTGTCTTTTCTTATATTTTCTGACATTTTAAACATCTTTGGCTTTAATAACACGCGTTTACCAATGTTAATGTGAAACAAAAACACAAATAAGTACAAATTTGTCCTTACACAAAACTGTTTTGAGTTGACACCAGGCTAACAAGTAGTGACAACATGCTACTTGGCACTACATTTTCTGCAACATCAGAAATCTCAAATTTCACATCAGAAATCCAGTTATTCATTTATTAAACAACTCATATTAGTGAACAAGTAACTACAGACAACTGATATCACTTGTCAATTAACAAACTTGGTCAGGGTTTGGATGATTAGAATGGCCTGCTAGCTCCTGTCAGTAAATGTTGTATACACCATAAATATAAATATATTATATATATTTATTTATTAGGGATGTAACGATTAACGGCGAGCAGGTTGAAAATCAATTCAAATATGTGATTATTCAAATCGGTTGAGATGCTAAACAAATCGCGATTCAATTATGGGTAGTTTATATGAATGTCTGAGGGGAACTTGCTGTCTTTAGAAAAGTTTACGTGGTATTTTTTCTTTTCATCTTGCCTCTCTATAACGTTTTGATATAAGTTCATACGTGCAGCGCTGCTTTGTTTACAGCGGAAACCAAGGAAACGCTTTAAGAGCCACCTGCTGGCAGAGAGTGAATCTGCGTCTCATTCAGCTCATCTGCTGTTTCTGTTTCATGCAGATATTTTTTATGTATAGTTTCACAAAACTGAAGTCAAACCATTCTGTTTTTGCTTCAAATTTCAAAATTATACTATCTAATTTAGATTAAAAAACTGCACATGTTGCATGTATGCAGCATCTTTGTTTGGATCATGATTAAAATGCAGTGGTTGCCTCTAATTTTAAATGGAAAGAGCACAGACAAAGCCTTATTTTGTTTATATGAAGAGATTTATTTTATTTGTGTTACCTATGTATTTGATTTGGGGCTTGTTTTAAAATTTCAATTTAGTTTTGTTATTTACATTTACATTATATTTAAATTTTGTCATTTTGCAGATGCTTTTATCCAAAGCGACTTACAAATGGGGACAATAATCAAAACTTACAAAAAGAGCAATAATATACAAGTGCTATATTAGCATATTATAGTGTTATATTTCAATTTCACAAAGAAATGTGCAGCATTTTGTCCAAGCAATAATAAGAGGACACATTCAATTTATAATTTGTCTTAAATCTCATTTTGTTAAAAAACATCGTGAATCGAATTGAAAAAGCAGGACAAAACAGTAAAAAGCACATTTTGGCTTTTTAATTTATGCAATGGTGAAAAAAAAATTTGCAAAATACATGGGGAAAAAAATTCGAAAAACCGTGTTTTCTCTAGTAAGTTTCGTCTGTGTGTGAAGACAGTAGCGCAAATACGTGAATTAATGTTCCGAAGTGAAATACACTTCAAAGAAATAAAGTTGCAGGCCCGGATTGGCTAATCGGGAGCATACACCTTTAAGGCTGTTAAATAGAGAAGAAAATATATTTAAAAAATGTAACTTCTAGCGCATTCTTAAACTTGTACCTTATTTTATTGAAGTAGAAATCCAAGCACCAGAAGCAGCCCACACTCAGCCCACAAGTTTACTTTAATTGAAAAATATGCATTTTCATTCATTCATAGGCTACATGGTTGCAATAATAGCCATTTTAGTTAAAACAATTTAACTGCAGGCAGACATTATGGTACAGTAGGCCTACAAATATTTTGTTGGAGATATGCATGCAAAAAATAATAGATTAAAAAATGTATGATAGAAAGCGCAAAGGTGGCGCTGAAAAGGCCAGTAAAAATAATAAAAATAAAAAAAACAAAGCTGTTGAAAAATATAATGAATTACAAGTCTGTAGAGAACAGTGTGCTATTGCAGACATATATCCTACTGAAGTTTTAATTACATTATTGTAATAGCTATAGTCAGTCGTGAACTAAAGTGGGCCGCTCTAAGGCATGAAACTCCAGGGCTGAAAATGACTCCCACTCCGGCCCTGGTTGAATGGAATTGAATTGAATTAAAGTTGAATAAACTTCAACTTTACTGTTCAGTGCACTGATGTCAGACTCATTTTGGATAATAAAGTTTATTGTTAAATTGTTAAATGCCCTGCCTCCATTACATATCTTTGTCACGTCATTATAAGTGTTTGATCACCACATTTGAGTGATCATTGCAAAAAATGTGTTTATGTATATATATTCTGTTTATGTATATACTGTATTCTATATATAGTACCAGTCAAATGTTTGGACCATCGAATGGGAAAGTGTCCAAACTTTTGACTGGTACTGTACTATAATATACAAAAAGAATGCCGATATATCGATATCGGCCTTTTTTAACTCCCGAATATCGGTATGGGTCCCGAAAAACCCATATCGGTCGGGCTCTAATATATATATATATATATATATTAGGGATGCACGATGTGACATGTAGCAATGTATGGAACCCATACTTAGAATTTGGGCTCTGCATTTAACCCATCCAAGTATGCACACACAAAGCAATGCAATGCATGTATTTGTGTGTGTGTGTGTTTGATGGCTCTTTAAATGGTGAAATAAAATGAATAGGGTGAGATCATCTAGAAATTACCCATCCACTGATTTCATTTGCATGTGAGGCTTGGAAAAGTTTGGACTGCAACTTTTTCATTAGTTCTGTGCCAAGTGCAGTGGCCATCTAGGCTGCATTCATTATTATTGAGGAGAGAAAGTTTTCCTGTATGCTGAGCGTCTCAGGTCATCAGGTTAGAAAAGACTTCTCTTCCTCTCTTCATGCCCCACTGCGTTCTACCATGCCAATTGATTTTCCTGTCTCTATACTTGTTCATCCCACTTAAAGCGCTTGTTGCCTATGGTGAATCTGTTGTGGCAAATTGTATCCTACAGTATCTCTCACCTAAAAGACACAGCTCTTGGAGACAGAGAAAAACCCTTCAATAGACCTACATTATTCTAAGGGCCCTTCAATCTTACTGTTAAAAAAAATACAAAATTTTTACTTGCGTCAGAGAGGCTATAAAAGACAAGAATAAATATTAGGGATGTATTCAGAGGGTTGCCTGAATAACTAGTCAATGAATCACTGTATAATTAAAGGGTTAGTTCACCCATAAATGAAAATTAGCCCATGAATTACTCACCCTCAAGGCATCCTAGGTGGATATGACTTTCTTCTTTCAGACGAATCCAGTCGGAGTTATATTAAAAATTGTCTTTGATCTTCCAAGCTGTTTAATGGCAGTCAGCGGGTGTTGCAGTGCATCAGTCCAAAAGAAGTGACATAAAGCACATCCATCCATAATAAAAAGTGCCTCACACGGCTCTGGGGGGTGAACAAAGGCCTCCTGTAGCAAATCGATGCGTTTTTGTAAGAAAAATAAATGTGAATATAATGTTTTGAATATGGATGGAATACGGGCTTTATTTCACTTCTTTTGGACTTATGAACTGAAACAACCGCTGACTGCCATTAAACAGCTTAGAAGATCAAAGACAATTTTTAATATAACTCCAATTGGATTCATCTGAAAGAAGGAAGTCATATATGCCTAGGATGGCTTGAGGGTGAGTAAATAATGGGCTAATTTTCATTTTTGGGTGAACTATCCCTTTAAGCATCTTTCAGGTTGAAAGAAGAAGTACTCTTGTGTTCAAAAATTGGTAGATGGAGTGCAATGGAACAGGACAGAATTCAAAAACAAATGAAAAAATAAATGAATAAATAAATATAGCTTTAATAAATAAATATAGCTATAAGTGCTTATGTAATTTAATATAATTTAATTTTAATAAAAAAAATGTTACACACACACACTAATTGTTAGACATATAGTAGATCATTCTGACCCATCCCTACAAATTACGAGCACAGAGTTGATTTATGCATACAATAAACATGTATAATGCTATAAATAAATTTTTAGAACAGCTACAAAGCTTCCAAAAGAGCCCAAATGGACAACCACGTGTTTTCTCATTGAGATACCTCTAGGGAAAACTCAATCTCTCTCTCTCTCTGTCACTCTCTCCCCCTCCCTTCCCAGCAGTTGTCTTCCTTGGCAGGATGTCAGCCTGTTTCTGGCTCTGCTGGGGATCCGAACGCAGGCTTACTAAAGCTCAGTCACATTCTACCGCATGTTTACCACCGCTTACCACACAGCAGCACAGAAACGCGTCTACACGCCGTACTCGCAGCGCGGAAGGGCCGAGCTGACACCGTCACTTCTCCATTATGGCATCTGATGTCAGCCGGCGCTCGAACGAAGGGCTAAGTTTAGAAAAACACAGCAGAGGAAGACAGCAGAGGACACATGATTCCAAGCACATTGTCAGAGAACCCCAGAGTGAAAAGGCCATTCTCTCAAATGTCAAGCTTTGGAAATAGGGGAAGAAACATCAGCCTGGGAGGCAGCGGTGTGATGCTAGCTCGTTTTTCCTTTTGGGCTGCACTGCTGTTCTGCCCGGCTCAGCAGAACGGAAGACAATGCAGTTGTAAAGTAATATGTTCGAGAGCTCGGGGTGGACCTGAAGGGCACGGCCAGGTTCTGCTGAAACACAGCCTGTAAATGCATCATTAGTGCTCCCCTAAGAGCGCCTCTCAGGTGGAGGAGTACTGTTTGTCTTTGCGCTAGTCTGCGATTAAAGGCGAAACAGAATCTCTTGCTCGTTTTCTGTCCGTGCTCCAGCAGAGCAAAGGGAGGGGTGCGTCGGTTGGCTCGTCTCCTGGCCTTAAACGTTGTAAAAAGCCTTTAAAAGCTCATCAAAAACAACATCCGCACAATCACGCAGGAGCGGGAGCTTGCTTAAAGCTCCGCTCTATTTGTCAAGCTGTTCGCTGAAACATTGTCATTATCTATCGTGTTTAAGGAGGCAACATAAAAATAAATCAAGGTAGACCACGTATGGATTCATCAGCTGGATTTTTCTCAGCTGCGGCCTGACATCTGAGATAGCACCTGACCTGTCTGCTCACCTGCACCTGGGCTGAACTGAAGTGACCCTTCCTGTCTAGACCTGAGGGAGGTGGCGAATCGACTCGTTCAGCAACTGATGCAGGTGCAAAAGGAAAGTGCTCGGCCAAATCTCCCACACTCCTATTAATACGTTTCCTAACCTCTGCTCAGCAGTTCGGCCAGTCACCTGTCACAGGAAGGGTGATAATGGAAATAAAAATGGAGGAGAGGAGGCCTGGGAGGAGACAAAAGCTTTTATGGTAATGACATTGAGTTTAAGGAATGCTTGTGACGGAAAGAAGGCCAACCACAAGAGAAGACAGACAAAAACAGAGCGAGAGACAAAGGAAGGTGGTGGAGGAGAAGAAGGAAGTAGCTGGGTAGGGCTCCACCTGCGCTTCAGCTCATACTGGCCCTATGGGAAGACCTCCCTCACTCCTTATATAGACAAATCTGCCACTCTCCTTCAGACCCGCTGCTGCCCTGTGGGCCGTGACAGGGTTATTTTCAGAAGACTGCAGAGACAGAGCTAGCTGCTGTCCAAAGCTGCTGAAAGACAAAGAGGAATTACCATTGTCACAACTGATAGCTAGTCACGTCCGAGGGTCTTTTTGAACATCTGTGACATACAGGCAAGCATCACCATTACTAGTACTCAAACTTAGGTATAG
Organism: Sinocyclocheilus anshuiensis; assembly: GCF_001515605.1. Taxonomy (NCBI): domain Eukaryota; kingdom Metazoa; phylum Chordata; class Actinopteri; order Cypriniformes; family Cyprinidae; genus Sinocyclocheilus; species Sinocyclocheilus anshuiensis. The sequence continues at coordinate 46,466 of NW_015552616.1, read as the reverse complement.
CAGTCTTTCAAAACCTTAAAGTTATTTATTAAACTTCACGTAACTCTTCCTGCACTGCTTTGGACAAGTGAGCTTTTAAATCACTTAGCTTAACAACTGGACTTAATTTTCACATGGCAGGCAATAAAACTGGAGAAAAATACACAGGGACCACAGCCATACATAGGGATGAAAGCATAATGGCGACAATTTAACGTGGGCTAGTTAGTGGGCTATATATATATATTTGAAAAAAAACGCTTAGTTAAACTGTTAACCTTCGATAAAATATCAAAAAATTATAATAAAACATTTTATTTTGTCCAAATATAATAAAGTATGAGTGTTTCAAAAATGTTTCAAATGCCATAAATGTAGGCATCCTAACATTACAAATGTATAAAATTAATTATTAAATGAGCATCCACAAATAAATGTCCAATATCAACATACACTGAAATATATATTAAAAAAACTGACAAAATGACAAATAAAGACAAAGACAAAATGACAAATAATACAAAACACTGTTTCTATCCACAGCAAGGATGCAAAAATAAGAGTACAGCTCCACAATAACACCAACTGTGAGCATATGAAGTGCATAATTGTTGACTTTCCACAATAAAGACTGCTTATTAAAGCACAATATGCCAGGGTGGAGCCAAGGTGCATGTGTGCTGAATCAGCAGATAAGGGGGGAGGCGGGCAGAAGTGCTGATTAGTGGGAAAGCCATATGCTCCATTGACAGGTTCCATCACGACTGAGAGTACAGCACCCCTGCGTGGGGGCACGGCCTCCTCTCCAGGTGCCACCCTGCTACCTGGCACCTTTCACAGAGAGGTAAAGACTAGCCAGAAGATTCTGACAGCATAGGAAGGATTGTGTTACAAATAGCTGAAGGGAGGAGGGGGGTGAGAGAGAGAAGACATGGTGAAAACAACAAAGAAAGAGAGAGCGAGAAACGAAAATGGAGGCTTAACAGAGTACACAGCAAACGAACCAGAACACAGCAGAAACGGCGGCGAAAACAAGCAGCATGTCGGCTGGATTAAACCCGTCAGATGAAACACAGATGCGAGCCCGGACACAAAAGTGCGATCATCAGCCTCATGTTTCAGTGAAAGGACATCTTACCCCCTCGATGTCTTGCAGGGTGGCAGAATCATTAACATGCTAAAACTTTTCACATACAAACAGGCACTGCAACAAACATGCTGCTAAACTTAGAACTTTTTTCCATGCATTGACAAAGTCACAAAGCGAGGACGAAAGCCTGACTGCAGCTACCAGCAGGACGCCATCCCAAACCCTCCAGTCTCAAAGAAGTTCACTAATAATAAAAGAGGTGAATCTGAGCAGGTAAACGAAGAGCCGAGGACAGCAGGGTCATCAGCAGGTGGCGAAATCACTGATAAAGGAGGAAAAGTTCATTTTTCAGCATTGTCCTTTGCCTCCCCCCGACCTGAGGCACTTCTGACAGCATTTATTAGCCTCGAAAGAAAAATGATGAGAAGGGCAAAAGGGTCGGTCAAAGGAGGGGGATCTCAAATACCTCATTTCACTCCGCTCTTGAGCCCAACTAGGATTTATCTACCAGGACCTAAGACCAAATGAGCCAATAAGAGAACTAGACGGTGTGGGGGGTGGGGGGGGGGGGGCAGATGGAGGGAAAAAGAGAGAGACATAGAGAGAAGAAAAGATTAGTCAGGTATTGAGAAGCGTGCATAATTCATGTGCCCATTACTAGAGATGATTTTGCACATCTTAAGAGAGAGATCAGAGTCATAATCTAAAATGGGCCCTGATGGAGACCTTACGAGGCATGTATCAGAGGAGCACTCTGGAGATTCGAGTCCAGGCCTCTTCTGTCGGAGCACGTCCCATTAATGACATTCTGCTTCTTCCCATAAGCCTCCACCGCCGCGCTGCTTTCTCCCCAAGGGGGAACCGTTAAGGCCTCCACGTCCAAGCGGCAGCAACAGAGCAGGCGATTTTCCTAAAATAATAATTAACTGGGCAATTTAGCGAAGGGCGGAAAAAAAACTCCCAGCCCCCATGCTCAATTATTCCTGGTCTCTTTGCACTTTTCCCCCATTCAGTCCCAGAATAGCTCGGCATCCATATTTCAAGGTGGCAAAGCAGTGGAAATGATTACGTCAGAGTCCAGCAGGTCTATTTTCTCAGCTCCCGCTGCCTACGACAAGCCCATGAAGAACTTGGCAGCTGGCTTTGAAAAGCACAGCCTTCATCAAGAGACGTGTTCAACAGCTTTGAGGACTTTGATTAGATTTGGGTTGATATGACACATGATTCGTACTCAGCCCATGGGCTCACATTATACATTCTGCGTGTAGCATTTCTGAGCAAACACAATGACGCCTTTCATTTATCCGAATCAACATTTCCTGGTGTAGGTAATGGATAAACCCATAAGAATTCTCAAGTTGACTTCACTGCCCCTGGAAATGATCTATCTAAGAAACATCTGATATGTTGTTACCCTTGGCAATCATATCATAAACAGGAGGGTAAATAACACCCTCTCTGGCACAAGGAATTCTCGACACTGTTCTCTGATAGAGACACTAACAGCCTAAAATAACCTAGTTTCCCCTTCCCGCAGTCATCATTATTGGAGCCACTGCAGAGCTGGGAATGTACACCATTATGCACTGACAGCCTTTACACTTACTAAAGGAGAGGCAACGGCACAGCAGATGGAGGGAAAAAGAGAGAGACATAGAGAGAAGAAAAGATTAGTCAGGGATTGAGAAGCGTGCATAATGCATATGCCCATTACTAGTGATGATTTTGCACATCTTAAGAGAGAGATCAGAGTCATAATCTAAAATGGGCCCTGATGGAGACCTTACGAGGCATGTATCAGAGGAGCACTCTGGAGATTCGAGTCCAGGCCTCTTCTGTCGGAGCACGTCCCATTAATGACATTCTGCTTCTTCCCATAAGCCTCCACCGCCGCGCTGCTTTCTCCCCAAGGGGGAACCGTTAAGGCCTCCACGTCCAAGCGGCAGCAACAGAGCAGGCGATTTTCCTAAAATAATAATTAACTGGGCAATTTAGCGAAGGGCGGAAAAAAAACTCCCAGCCCCCATGCTCAATTATTCCTGGTCTCTTTGCACTTTTCCCCTCATTCAGTCCCAGAATAGCTCGGCATCCATATTTCAAGGTGGCAAAGCAGTGGAAATGATTACGTCAGAGTCCAGCAGGTCTATTTTCTCAGCTCCCGCTGCCTACGACAAGCCCATGAAGAACTTGGCAGCTGGCTTTGAAAAGCACAGCCTTCATCAAGAGACGTGTTCAACAGCTTTGAGGACTTTGATTAGATTTGGGTTGATATGACACATGATTCGTACTCAGCCCATGGGCTCACATTATACATTCTGCGTGTAGCATTTCTGAGCAAACACAATGACGCCTTTCATTTATCCGAATCAACATTTCCTGGTGTAGGTAATGGATAAACCCATAAGAATTCTCAAGTTGACTTCACTGCCCCTGGAAATGATCTATCTAAGAAACATCTGATATGTTGTTACCCTTGGCAATCATATCATAAACAGGAGGGTAAATAACACCCTCTCTGGCACAAGGAATTCTCGACACTGTTCTCTGATAGAGACACTAACAGCCTAAAATAACCTAGTTTCCCCTTCCCGCAGTCATCATTATTGGAGCCACTGCAGAGCTGGGAATGTACACCATTATGCACTGACAGCCTTTACACTTACTAAAGGAGAGGCAACGGCACAACAAACACCAATATGTCCTATCTGCTAGGCACAGATGTCAAAGACAGAGTGCCACGGTGCAATAAAGAAGCAATGTACTAAATCTATCTGTTTGGAAAGTATGCATGCATTAAGCACTTCATCTACACATGCAAAAATCAATGTGATTGTATTTAAGGATGCACAATATATATGCACATCAGCTACAGGCAGATATTCCATATTTCATTTAGCAGTGTCTGCTGATATGGAAAAGTTTATTGTGCATGCTCACTTGCACTATTTTTTTACATTTAGATTATCTCTGCCATCATCTAATGCTCACTTGTAATATTTTATGACACGAAGAATTTAATATTACTGGTTAATGAACTTTTAGCAAATCTCAAAATATAAGAATATATTTTAATGTGTTATTCTTTGTTTTAATCTGTTACTGTATATTATAGCTTATCTTGTAAATTTATTATAAATATTTATTATCAATGCAGAAAAGGCTTTAATAATCAGCCGAACACAATTAGAAAATAATATAATAACAATAAAAATAGAAAATACATATCAGGAGAATATTTATTTAGAATTGTTTATATATATAGTGAATACTGGTGCATCACTAGATATATCTCTACAGAATGTTGTTTATATCATGTTTCCCCTAAATGTCACAATCTATCCATCGAAACAATCCTTCACCTTACTGAAAAATCGAAAATTATCTAAAAACATAGAAATCAATTTTTTGGAGGCAAGCTGTGGCTGCACCTCCAAAAGCTCTTGGTCTGGAAAGAGGCAACCAAGTACGAACGTTACTCTGATTCGATCCCTTGCTAATTAGCGCTGCTCGCCGCTCAGTACATGGTAATGGAATCCAGGGGATTCATTGACTGGATGCACTGTGTTTAAGGTCTGCAAATTACCTTGGGCTCCAGTTACCACCGGTTGGCACTGAGCATGCTGAAGCTCAAAATTCAGTTCACCAGAAAGGGCCACACGCAGCACAGCACAGCAGAAAAGCCAGCGTTCTCGCAATCTGGGTCAAACACATAGATCATAATGCAGGAGTGTTGTTTTTTTTCACCTAGCAAAATATGACAAGCTGTGTTGTTCAATGGTTAACCATGTGTTTATTTGTCATGTTCTTTGTTTGTCTCCGTTTTTTCCAGCTAATTAATCTGAAGGGACTACACTTGCTCATGCACTGTGATGAGGAATCGCAATCTCCGCAGAGGTTTGCCGTTTACAACCGTATAAGCTGAACGACCGATGATTGCACGCATTAGGCTTTAAAGTACACATATTTTAACATTTAGTAACCAAAAAAAAAAAAAAACTATAATTTCCCTAATGTGATGGGTGGTCTGAGATGAGAAATGTCACCAGCTTTAAAGCTAGTGAGCCAAATACCAGGAAGATCATAGGTGGTGCAGGTTGTCTGACCTGACACATCCCAGAACCCACCTGGAGACATGGCCTGGACAGACCAGACCCACAACGGCCTCAGGTGAGCTTTAATCTTCCCTTGGCAACACAGCGATCCCGAGACAGAGAACAGCTCTGCCTATGGCTCCTTAGAAGCACAGAGTAGAGACCTGCACTCCCGCGGGAGGACCGCGGGACCCGTGGGACCCAACGTAACAGGGTGCGGCACGGGACAACTCTTGATGGGCGAGTGTGGGTGCGGGCGGGAAGAGACTCGTGTGTGTGCGGGATGCGGAGAATAAAATGGCTCGCGGGACTCCCGCAAAATAGAAATGATTTAAACATAAAAAGTGCGGGTGCGGGCGGGAAGAGACTCGTGTGTGTGCGGGATGCGGGAGAATAAAATGATTCGCGGGACTCCCGCAAAATAGAAATTATCTAAACAAAGTGTTTAAAACATATAAATTGTTATTTATCTGTTGCACAAAAGCAAAAAGAACAACTAATATTAACCTTAAAATGATTGACGTGCAAGCTAGGCAGTTTCTATTTATAACACGTGTTTAAAAGGTTGCACAATGTAGCCAATCACAGACTCAGCTGTTGATTTCTGGAACGCATTGGCCAATCAGAGGTGATTAAGTTAGAATCTACTCACCGCAGTGCTGAAATTGCGTGCTCACAAATCCTCTCATTTTAACACACGAAGTGTAGACACTGTGAAAGATTCATTGTGCATATATTTAATGTGATATAAGAGCTTTATGAGATCGCGATTAACTGAGATGTCAGCTTTTAGTGATAATAAAGGAAGCGCGCTGCTCGCATTCTGCCATGCCAAACCATGCACGCAGCAGCCCATGCTTGCTTTTC
>NW_015552616.1:30277-40352 GCF_001515605.1 Sinocyclocheilus anshuiensis | reverse complement strand
CGGGAGCGGGCGGGCGCGGGACAGAATCTTGCGGGAGCGGGACTGAAAAATCCGTCCCGCGCAGGTCTCTAGCACAGAGCTCCATTAGCTTTCATGGCTAACCCAGAAACCCTGTATGAGGCCTTCGTTTTTGAACAGACGCCACACACGAGAAGAGAACAAGATGAAAATAAATAAATAAAAGGAGCGTTGAACGAGAAGGTTGTCTCCCCTGTCTGAGAGCTGCTCCATCTCGGAGAACTTCAAGGGCGTGATTAGGGCTTTGATGCGGAGCGTTGTGATGGCTGACAGAGCTGAAAACACAGCATTGCTTACTAAAACAACGTCAAAAACAAACACAAGCTGTCTGTGAAGCGTCTAACACACTGCACCTGTGGATGGCTCGCCCGCCCGCCTTCATCTTCTCTCTCAACAGCTGCTGCTGCTGGATCAGGACTACGCCTGCTGCTCCTCAACATCGCTGCCAGGATAGCTCTGGCGGAAGCTGTTCGCTGCTTTTAACATCACCTCGGCAATTACAGTCGCTGAGAGTGCATAGCGGGGAGCCTAACCTAAGGGAAGCTCAGTTATCACCATTCTAAATTCTACCTGTGTTACTCAGCGGTTGTGCTAGTGTTACAGATGGATACAGTATGCTAAACTCATGCAAGTTTTCCATGAAAGTTGTATGCTTAATTTATCACAAGTCAAAATGAAAATAAAACTAATTTACTTTCTTACATTTTTGGTTTAACTTTCCTGTCATATAGACACCACTTTTCACAATCCAATCAATTTAAGATGGAAAAAGTCAAGTCCAAACCCATATTTTATTGAGATTGCCCTCATATATCTTTTTTTTTTTTTTGACCAATACAAATTATTTTTATTTTATTATCCAATAACCAATATGCATAAACCATTTAATTATTTTATTTCTGATTTGACAAAAAAAAAAAAAGATTATTAGAACACTAAAAGAACACAATACACAGTATGAGCATTCCAATAATAAAATTATTATTATCATCATCTTAACTATTGCATTTATTCATGTCGTCATTTTTATGCAAAGTTCCTTGGTGATCTAAATGGTTGCAAATGTATTTTCATCAGTTTTGGGCAATGCAGTTTTCAGACAACACATTTAAAAGGTTAATTAATTATCCAAACAATAAGTTACTTTACTTGTGGATATTTATATCCATATAAATGTATATATAGACGCACTGTATCCCAAACTTGCTGAATATCCTGAAGTAAAATGGGTTGTAAACGCTGACTAAGATCCTTTGTCACATCTAATCTTTACAACCAATGTTTTCCAGACACTGATTCCCATCCACTAAAAATGCATGATGTATTGCATTTTCAAAGTTTCATCAAGTTGAATGATTGACAACTGTGTACACAACATTATGACATAGTGAACTGTACTTCTATCCCTCAGAGCCTTGTTTTCATTCCCGTCAAATTTAATTTTGTGTCTACCCCGACAAAGGTCTTTTATTAAATGTCTTCTACACTACAAGAACCACACCAGAATGAATCAACATCATAACATCCCCTGAAAGAAGAATTTGTTGTTCACCATTTAAGAGCCTCACACTTTATGTGTTATAGGAGAGGGCAAACCTATCATCAGTTTAGATGGAGCCATGTAAAATCGAGTTCATAACTGCCTGAGAAGGGTGAAACAGGTCACTTGGAGTCTCCTCCCTGCTGAAGCGAACTCAAACATGATCCCCATTTTAATCTCACTAAGACACTGACAGAGCTGCCAAGCAGGCACGGACCAGATCAGATGCTAAGCAGGCACAGAGGAGTATTGATGCTTCAATATGGATAAATGGCACAGGTGCCTTGTGGACATTGATTTTGAGGAGGAGATGTGCGAGTGAGTGCTATAGGACTAACAGGAATTGCTTAGCTAAAATACAAGCTGAATTCTCCAGAGCCTCTCCTGCCGCCTTCCATGTAAACATGCAAACAGGAAGACTAACTAGAATTGGGCACCCACCAATATAACGCGGGCTGACAAAGACATAATTGCTACTGCGAAAAGTGGAAAGCTCTACCTCGGGTTGTCATAAGTAAGACAGCAACCGTTTTGAATGAGCTAGCCAAAACTTCTGGACTCCCTCTGCCTGCTCTCGCCCCATTCGCTCCCTCCTGGGTTTTAACGTGACTACAGCAAAGCTGTGTTCAATTAACTCCTTTATAGCAGACTTCCGGCTTACAGGCGTGGAGGAGGCTAACAAGCACAACAGCAAAGACAGCTACTAAGTTCACTGCAAGCCTCCGGGCGGCTTCATTTCACCTGCTGGTCACAGCACTACACTCATTCTCACACCAACAGTAATAAACCTAAAACCTTCATGAATGTTAGAGATCATACTGTGCAGCCAGGCGTATTTATACCTAGGGTTGTGACGGTGAGGAAATTTTCCCACCGGTTAATCTCGAAACTAAATCATCCGCTATCGTCTTGTCTGTCTCACCTCACTCTTCTTGTCAGTCAGCTCGACTCACTCTCCTCACTGGAGAAATTAAATCTGATCTGTGATGCGACTGTCGTACGGCACGCTGCATTGAGCAGCCGCGTTCAGTTTTTAATTGTAGTGTCTGTTCTTTTACTGAACTAAATGATTTTTATTACTATAACAAATCAAAACGACGGTGGGGGTTGGTGAAGCAGTGGGCAAGTGACGTAACTGGTGTTGCGGCTTAACACCGGTATAACCGTTAGCACCGTCTATCGCGGCAAGCCTATTTATACGTTTAAAAAATAATATTCAAATGAAAAAAGGGGCACATTGGGAATTGAATGGATTATGAAAAAGGCTGGATTTATTAGATTCAAAAATACAGTAAAAAAAAAACTAAACTATTATTACAAAATATTATTACAATGTTTTCTATTTTAATAGATTTTTAAATGCTATCACTCCAGTCTTTAATGTCACATGATCCTTCAGAAATCATTCTAATATGCTGATTTGGTGCTCAAGAAGCATTTATTATTTTTATCAAAGTTGAAAACACTTATGCCACTTCATACTTTTGTGGAAACTGATGCATTTCCAGGATTCTTGATGAATAGTCTTTGCTATCACTTTTGATCTTTTGAATTTAATGCATCCATGCTGAAAAAAGGACTTAATTTTAAAAAAGTGAACAATAGCGTATTTCAAGTAGAAACATACAAGCTATATTTAGTTTAAAAAAGCAAATATGGTGAATTTTAAATTCATGCTGAAATTTAAAATTTTCCTTTGCTTATTCCATGAAACTCATTTATGTTTACACTTCATCTTTCTTGAAGGACAAAGAACTATTCAGAGCAGTAAATAGTAAATGTTGCTTGATTTCTGGTGAATCACTCAGGCAGCATCAGCGGACGGCTTTAACTGGCTGAGAAGAGCCATTTAAGGCAATGTCAATTGAACTGGAAAGTATATTTTGTAGACTGGAAAATGAAGGTAGCTCTATGGGGGAGCTCCGCGATCTTTGGCAGCGGTTTGTCAGAATGCACTGAAACACTGATTGGAGGAGGAGTCGCATCGTCAGACACATAACACTGACAGACAACTTTACAGTTAGCTGCAATGTTCACATAGCAAATCCTGTGACTTGAGGTAATGCTACGACAGTTTAAATAAATAACACTGACAATTACTGAATAAATCATGAGCTGTCACCGCACTCTCTCTCACCTTTAGCTGTCGAATGAACGGGTACAATTTGTTTGAGATCCATTCTGTTGGCATCTTTTGCCATTGAAACTCAGACAAAGTAATAGGTGAAAGGGAAAGCATAATGTAACTGGTAAACATAGGTTGTAAATCTTCCCCCAGCTGTTTTTGAAGTAGCGCCGCTGTTGTGGAATCACAGGAAAAGCTGTCTATTTGTTATTATGCAGAACTAAATGAATTGACAGAGAAAATCGAAACTGTTTTTCACATAAAAACAATAATATAATATAAACTACAAAATCAAAACCTTAGGGTTGATATATACTTTTTTCTGCAGTTATTTGATAAAAAATACAGTTAAAGTTTTATATTTTAATATATTTGTAATTTATTCCTGTGACGGCAAGACTGAATTTTCTGCAGTCATTACTCCAGGCTTCAGTGTCATATGATCCTTCCTGATTTGATGCTCAAGAAAGATTTCTTATTATTATCAATGTTAAAAACAGTTGGAAACTATGACAGACTTTTAAAATTCTACAGGATTCTTTTATGAATAGAAAGTTCAAAAGAACAGCATTTATTTGAAAAATAAATCTTTTGAAACAGTAAATGTCATCACTGTCACTTTTGATCAACTGAATGCATTCTTTTTACTTTCTAAATTCTAATTTACTTTAAAAATACCCCAAGTTAAATAATATAATATAATATAATAAGAGATGTTTGCATAAGCTTTAGACGATGTAGCCTAAAATTATTTAGAAATTAATAATTATGGGTTAAAAAAAAAAAAAACGGAAAAAGAAGGAACAGCCAAGTTCACGGATCTCAGTACACCCCACATCACTTAGCCATCATCTCTGCTAAACCCTCACACATCCTTACAGCCTCCAGAAAAAAGCACTAGGAGTAGGACCACAAGGAGGAGGGATTTAAAGCCCTACCTGAAGCCCTAGACACAGATTTCAGGAATCACTAGAGCTTGGGCAAAGAACACCTTAAAAAAAGGGGGTGAGATGAGAGATTTCACATTTCAAGGGTGAGATAGCAACCAGTGAAAATGGTCTGCCGCCAGTTTAAGATCATCACCTATCACCCATTGTGAGCACACGCTCTGTGGGTCAAAAGTAGTCTAGCCCTTAACCCTGGCATGGAGGGAGGGAACAGCTCTCAGAGGGTGACAGTGGCAGTAATGACTGGTTGTGTACAAAAGGATACATCAGGGAGAGTGTTGCTTCACAACAAGGGCCTTCTTAAAATAGACTGCTGAGCCAAGAAGGACAGGCTCAGGCTCTTCAAGGGCTGAAGATTCGATGTTGACCGCAATTTTTATAATGAGAGTGGGTGATTAATACCAGAAACTTGATCATTTTACATCATTTTTATCTCTTTTCAAGCGTTTGCATCAGTTACATGGTTATGTTGCAATTCATGCATCAATGAATTGTGAGGACATTTATTGCACACATAAAAAACACAGTCGAACAAATATAAATCGCCCATGAGAAATAAACTACTTCCCTAGAAAAAAAAAGAAAAAAAGAAAAACATTTTTCATTGATATCTTAAAATGTGTCCTGTAATAAAATTTGTTTCCTCTATTTTGGTGCCACATAAATGGCGGCGTGACTAAGACCCTGTCAGCCTCCATTTATTAATACAACAGGAAAATACACCACCTTTATTTAGTTTATCACTCCCCTGTAATCTCTTGCAACCGTCCCTCGACTGCCAGTAACCCTGTCTGCGACAGAACCACAGGTGGGCCAAATTAACGGCAAGATCGGTTTATAAAGCGGTGGACTTTCCATGTTAATTATTATAGTATAATTTCTCAGCTCCAGTATTCATAAGCCTGGCTCTTTTGATAGACACGGCAGTATTAAAAGCCCAGTATGTAATTCTATGAGCCGCACAGCAGCGTATATAATGAGCCATAAATCAAGTATCATTTACTGTCTATCGCAGGCTATTAATCTTTGCTGCGTTACTCAATGGTGCAACTCTGAGGACAGCTGCCTCTCTGAGCTATGCGCTCATAAACATCAACCGTTCAATATCTTTTTATGGTTATGGATGCACACCGTCAACTCGACTCAAACCTCGTCAAAGGTGCCAATCATAAGTTCAAGTGTTGGTGTCTACTTTTCCCTTTCTTTTTTTATCTGCTGATGTTCCCCAAGTAAACTTCCCCTTTATGTCCTGTCCTCAGAGAGAGGCTGTGATCTCTGGCTTCACACTCTGATGAATGGTAAAAGCATGTTCAAATAAAAGCTTGTGTGAGGGAAGGGACGGGACTTTGAGAGTGGTTTTCACGGCAGGCGGCTAAGAGCTGGGATTCGGGAAGACGTGCGGCATGTGCTGCGGAACGGCATGAGAACTGGAGCTGTAAAAACACAAAAAAGACAGATGCAGGGGTGAGATGGGAATTTCCTGTTTGATAAAACTGCAGAAAAATGCGCAAGCATTCGTTTAGAGATGAGGTTCTGCGGTAGTTTTATTGTGGTTGAAAAAATTAAAACTCTCAAATGCTTTCGGGCCGAATTGCAGAATACGAATTCATTTTGAAACTGTACATTCATTGTAGCTTTTCAAGGTTTGATCAAACACAAAGCAATGGTTGCTGGAGGAGATGAGAGTTCCTAAACTTTCAGGTTCAGTCAGGAGCACTCAGTAGGGTGTCTACTAGTGCTGGGCGGTATACCGGTTCATACCGAATACCGGTGTTTATTTTTGTTACGATATGAATTTTGAAAATACCGCAATACCGGTATATGTCACTTAAACAACGTTCGGAACGCGACATCTAAGTCAATATACTGTAGTATTTCTTCTCTCAATCAGTAGAAAATATGGTTAACACCCGGTCATGCATGAAAAAAAAAATACCATCATGTACCGTGAAACCGGTATAATTTTGAAAAATACCGTGATATAAATTTTTGGTCATACCGCCCAGCACTAGTGTCTACTTCAATAGAACAAGCACAGCTGAACTTGGTTGTTTTCCAATTTAGGCCTGAATCAGGATAGCAAGCTGTTGTTTGTTTGCTCTGTTCAAAACGGAAGAGTTCTGAACTGGAATTTGGGCTGTAAAAAGCTTCCAAACTACATCCACCCCAGCAGCACGTACAGTAAACCACATTTCTCCAGCACCGGTGCACTGGATTACATGCATCTCTCAAAACAAAATGTACAAGAGTAATATTTTCAAGTCTCCAGAATAAAAAGTGCCTGGGTGGTATGACTGAACAATGTGCAATGGTAGAGGTTCTGCTGAAGCATTTTTTTTTTACTGCGTTATATCTGTGATGCAACTTTTAAAAAAATCTGACAAGCAAACCGAGCACTTCCATTATATATTCATTGTTTATAATGGAAGCAATTTAGTTCTGACGCACTGCATTAAGAAACGCACTCAGTTTTACTTTGTTCATCTCAATTTGCAGCATTAAATCAGAATTCAACAGTATGGCTTCAAACATGGCATGAAGTAATATTCAATGTATTACCACCATGAATGTTGTTTTCAACTCAGTGCTTACATAATGTGAAGCTGTTTTTGCACCGATGCCAGACTTATTTATTTGTTAAGAATGATCTTATCTTTTGATTGCATCCATCAAGTTTCAATAAATACAATTATTTAAGTCACTATATTATAGAAAAATAGGTATTACAAGACTATAAGATTTTGGCCATGCTGTCCACTTCTAAGCGAGTAATAAAACATAGCAGGCCGTATTTGGCCTGGCCATGTCTACATTTGAGGACGCATCAAACGGCCCTGACTCCCGAAGGTCGAATCAAGAACATTGAAACCTCAACCAAGGCAGCTGTGGAAACAATGGCTGCACTGCTGTCGCCAATCAACAAACAAGTGCTCCCCGAGCGGCCCATCTCCCCTACTGCTCACAGCCATTAAGAGAGGGCCAGCAGGCCCAAATCTACAGCAGGGCAGAGGGGCCACAGCTGTGGGGAGCACTGGCACAGCAGGGATCTCTAAGAATTGAGAGAGGAGTACGGATGAAGACACAAATCGATGCACTGTGATGATAATACTGCAAAATCATCCAACAAGCATGAATACGGAAGTTTTAGTTGGGTTTTCTTACATTCCGACTCCTGTGCCACAAAAAAAGAATAATGACGTAACTACGACATAATCTGCCCAAAAATAAACATGCTGCATCACAATCTTTGTTTACAATAAATACTATATCTGAAAAAAAATAATATCCAAAACTATTTAATTTTGCATTTTTAGATCATGAGAAGTTATTAAAATAAATCAAATTAATAAAAATCATTAAAGTACAAAAATCATTATTTTTGTTAATAAGATAACATTTGGAAAAAGTTGCGCAGAGAGAGTTTTGAGAACTCATTTTAACAACCAAAGAAATTGAATTCTGCATCTTTAGCCAGTTGGTTTTAAAGTTAATATGTAACAGATTTTCAGAAAAAAAAAAATCGGAAGTTGGAGTAAACTAGCAGAAAAAATAATCAGATCAAATTAATGAAATGCACATAATACTGGGTACATACAGCCTAAATGGTATTATTATCCTGCAGCTATTAGTGGTTCCTGATCTGAGACCAGCAGATTTAAGGTCCCAGTCCAAAAATAGCGTGTTTACTTAGTAGTATGCACCCAATTTCCATTGCATGCAAAGCATTTAGCAAAACTCACTGCTTTTGCTGCATCAATGAACTCAATGAACTGGCCAACACTGACCATTTAAAGAAAGCACAATCCCAGCTCCTCACTCTTCCATCTAACCATTTACTCTGTCTATTGTTACCAAACATGTCGAACCCTGAAGGTAAAAACCCATTAGTTATAATTATTCACCTATGTCAGTGATCAGAGAGCCCCAGGCTAATGGCATCAGCTGCCCTCGACTCAACAGCGAAGCTGCGGTTAAGCGTGTGCCAGAAGAATGGATGGATGGATAACTGCTCTCAAGCAGACATTTACATCTGAGCTGTATGGTCAGTGGGAACATTATATCTATATTCTCCTGCACTAACCCACTCTTCCACAGACATTTATCCTCATAACTTTCCCATTACACACAATGCATTGACCATCCAACGAGGACTTCCCGGTATGGGTGTCATATCTCAGCATTACTAGGAGCTAAAACGGCTCTTATGATCGCTTTAGAATGGTGATGCGATTCCTTTAATGATGTTATTATTTAAGAAACCACTCTGACTTGAGCCAAGTGTACATTCGCCATTCCTTCTCACATTTAACACTATTAAGCGTATCCTCCGCATTCAGACTTTGTGATTTCAGACCTTGGCTGATATTCTCGGGATCCAGCTTTGATTGTTAACTGACTTGATGCGGCACTTATCTGCTCCAAGGGTCTTCCCATTAGGGGAGTATACCTGCAGTCGAACACAGTAACGTAGCAACCAGGGTCACATGACCCATGCGCACTGCAGGGAGTTGATATTGTACACCTCCAGGGCCAGAGAACTGGCAAAGAAGTGAGCAGACCCCTCTATCACGTTCAGTTCTCCTCCTATATTACATTATTAACTGCTTTTTCGTTTCAGCATTTCAGGCTTATGGATGTAGGTGTGTCTCTACCAACAGGCAAAAGAGAAAAAAAATTATTCTGGCATTTGAAAGCTTGGGCAAAAACAGTTTGTATTATATACAATTCTTGTGTTGACATACTTCTAGGGATGGGTATCGTTAAGGTTTTAACGGTATTACTACTCTTATCGATACTGCTTATCGATTCGGTACTTTAACGGTATTCTTATCGGTACTTTTTGTTTTATATATATATATATTATTATTATATTCTGAAATGTAAAACACATTTAATGAAATGAATATAAAACATCAATTTGTAAATGCACCAGTATGCAGGCATTTTTAGTGTTTTATACATAAGATAAGATACAGTAAGAACATGAACAAAGAAACAAAGTAAAACAAACTGACAAATACAATAAAACAAATATACAAATGAAATGAAATAAACCGTTCCATGAAGTTCTACTAACATTACTGTTCAGGTAAGTAATTACAAGTAAGTTAAGTAATTACAGTTTTCACTGTATGTATTGATAGATTAATACTTATTAAATCTATAACGTTATTCAGATTAAGAGCTGTGAGTGATTTTGTCTTTGCATTTTGTTGTTTGATTAACTGATGGCCCAAGCGCCAGTCTGTCACGTTAAGACAATATATTGACACACATCGGATTTTCTCCCAACTGTTCTCGTCCACTTAAGACATAAAATGTGTTTATTAAGTAAATACTCTCCACACCGGCCATTTTGACATATTTTGTGTGTATTTCATCGTTTGGACGCGCCCGAAGCTCAAAGTGTAATTAGCTTGTCCGTTTTGGAGCGTGTCCCGTGCA
>NW_015552616.1:25533-29625 GCF_001515605.1 Sinocyclocheilus anshuiensis | reverse complement strand
CCAACTGTTCTCCTCCACTTAAGACATAAACTGTGTTTAAGTAAATTCGCTCCAAGCCGGCCATTTGGACATATTTTGTGTGTATTTGATCGTTTGGACATGCGCCCAAAGCTCAAAGTGTACTTTGTTTGTCCGTTTTGGAGCGCGTCGCGTGCACACATTTCAGCCTGAGGAACAGCGTCTCTTGTGCAGATTGTGCTTTCAACATTTTATCATCAAACATGTCCCGCAATTTAGCAACAGTAAAGACGGCATCTTACAACAATCACCGATTGAGCTGATTCTGACGTTAAGTTTTGGTTTTAGGGAGGAACGAATGCGCACCGCTGTGAAGGAAAAGAAGTTGCGCAATACGAAACGCAGCTAGTTTTTAATAGCTTTACCTCATGTCTTCTTTTGTATAATCCTTAGAAGTCAAAATCAAAATAAAAAAAATTTATATAAAATTTAATTAGCTTAATAAAACAGCCACAGGCATAAAGTGTAAGCAGATGTTTGAAGGTTTAGTTCTCTCTTCTATCATAATTAAACAGGGCTTTCATGTTGCGCGTGCAGAAGCTCCTCCGCGTGGGCGCGATCTCGCTTCTGAATTGCGAATAGCAAAAATGCATCATAGACAAATGTTTGAAAAACAGCTGGCGACTCTGGTGAGATAGAATTTGCAAGATAATGTATATATAGCAATAATAAATGTATGTGTGTTTTATGAATTTCTCCAGTACCGATAGCAGAACCGTTAACGTCAGAGCTTATCGATACGCCGGTCTTACATAATTTAGCCCCGGTACCGATTAAATACCGAGTTTCGGTACCCATCCCTACATACTTCCTATTCAAACAGGAAGCTGGGGTGGGACATATCAAAGCACCTTCATCATTTAAACATCCAAAAGCCCTTAGTTAAAAATGCAGCATGACAAAATTTAATTGGTGCTTGTTATTATATTGGGGGAGGGGGGTAAATTTAGAGGAAATGCGCATGCACAATTAAACATTCAAACATCCATCGACTAAAAAAAAAAAAATCTCTTACATCAGCCTGTAAAAGATTTGACACCAAGATAACAGGAATGGACTACAAGCCACAAAACACCTTATTTGATTTAATCATGAGGTCGGCAGCAGAGGGTTTGTATGAGGTACAGAGCTGTCAGAAACAAGCTTGACTTAATAAACCATTTATTGTTAAGATGGTCTGACAGCAGGTCATCACAAGGTGAAACAGAGTCATGAATCTCTGAGACCCCAAGCACTGCAGGGTCAGCTACCCTGCGAAACATATCAGAGATTTCCACTGGACTTTCATGGCTGCTTATGACTGATAATTTAAATTTGATGTAGAGATGGGCAGGCCTATGTTGAGAGGCTCTGTTTCATTCATAATTGATTGCCAATTATTCTGTCGATTACCAACAAGCCGCACGTTTCACTGTGAACTCCTCTAACCGAGGAGGTTAAAGACCCGAAGCCTAGAACATGAGCTCCAGACATAATACGTCAATACCAAAGAAACCGCCACCCAAGAGCTGCCTGCATATTCAGCGAGACGCAACCTTTAACGACGGAGGCCTATGGGTAATTAATGTGCTGTTCATTTTACTAATAACTAGCTTAATTATTCATCACAGACACTAGCCACAGATAAATGATTGTGATTTATTGTATCACTGCATCAGGGTCTTTGAGTAATTAGTGCTGCTGGAAAGCACAACACTTGGCCGTTTGTGCCACAGCGCTAAATTTTAGCTATTATGACCATACACAAGTGTCTACATTGTCGTTCACAACATCTATGATTCATAAAATTCGTCATTTAAAGTGCTCAAATATGATGCTTATATTTGACTAACTGTTTTATTTGGCTATGTATTATTACACTGTTTGTAATGTTTAAATCCAAATACAAAATTAGTGAAGAAAAAAATTCTGATTAAATCAATGCCCTCCCATATTTGTCTATAACACAAATGAATGTGTGAGTTTGTATGTGTTGTTGTGTTTTGGAGCGCAAGTGAGAGAGAGAGAGAGAGAGAGAGAGAGAGAGAGAGAGAGAGCGAAACCTATCAATATCTTAGAGCTAGCAGTCTCAGAACAGAACACATCAGCCAGGACAGGGCCAAAAATAAAAGCCTGCACCATTTGCAACTCCAACAGGGAGACACTCCTAATGGGCCTCCGTAAGTTCACCAGAGGAGAGGGCCTACAGGAGATTTATTTTAAAAACCGAGAGGAAAATGTGATGACAGTTGGGCTGAGAATTCCAAATAAAAATCTGCTGCTGAATAAGGGATTGTTTGAGCTCTGCTAGTGTCAAATAAAATAGCTCGTCATATTCGAAGCCATGTGGGGCAAAAACCTCAGCGATCAAAAACATCACTGCCATAAAGGTGCGACATCATTCTTCCAGTCAAAAATGAAATTGTCATCAGTGGCAGTATTAATTGTAAATATAAAGTTATTTATATTTAATACACTACCATTCAAAGGTTTGGGGTCAGTAAGGTTTTTTTTAAGCAAGGATGCATTAAATTGGTTAAAAGTGATAATAAATACTTTTATAATGTTACAAAAGATTTTTATTTTAAATAAATGCTGTTCTTTTGAACATTATATAAAGAATCATGAAAAAAAAATGCATCAGTTTTCAAGAAAGTATTTTCAACACTGATGACAAATGTTTCTAGAGCACTAAATCAGCGTATTATGATTTCTAAAGGATCATGTGGCACTGAAGACTGGAATAATTGCTGAAAATTCAGCTTTGCCATTACAGAAATAAATTATATTTTAAAACACATTAAAAAGGGGGAAAAGTGTTATTTTAAATAGCAATAATATTTCATAAAAGTTACTGTTTTACTGTATTTTTCATCAAATATACATAAACATATATTCAAGATGACTCCTTTTGTGTTGCAAAAAAGACAGTCATGCAACTTTAGAAAAACCATATGGTGAGCAAATGATGACAGATTTTCATTTTTGGGTGAACAATCCCTTGAAACAATTGCGGCCCTGCACAGCATGATATGAAATAGGTCAGCCGAGACACCTGTGAATTAGAGCACAGCACACTGACTGAGTCTTGAAAAGGTGCGAGTTTGTTTTGGCGTCGGTGTAGCGACAGGGGAGTAAAGCAGGTCAGTCCTCTCAAGCGCACTGTCCCTCCTGCTGTTTCAGCTGTATCAGCATTAGAAAAACGTCCCCAGCAAGTTCCCTTCTCCCTGCATACTTCAGAGAGACCCAGCATTGCCCTTTACTAGGGGTTGGGTACCGAACTCGGTACTTTTAAGGGTACCGACCGAATTGCGTCGGTACTACCGATTAGAGCCCGACCGATATATCGTTTTGCCGATATTATCGGCCGATATGAGCCTGTCGCCGATATATCGGTATCGACGAATATGCCGCCGATATGAACAGTTTTTTTACAGAACATATAACGCAGATAAAATGCTTGAAATGGTGTAATTACTTCATTTGTCCAGCAAAGTGCGCTCCATTGTTTGCCACTGGCGACCTGGATGAAGCGCTTTAAAGCTTAGTCTATGGAAAACCATTGAAACTTTGAATGGCCATATCTCCGTAACGGGGCTGCGAATCCACACCAAATTCGGGGGATCCCTTCAGCTCGAGGAACCCTCTCGAACGCGAATCGAGTGTACGTCTAGAGGCCCGCTTTCGAATGAGACCACCCCCGCGTCGATAGCCCCTGGGGTTCGGGAGTTACGGGTGGATAAATTCGCGGTTTGGTCGGGATTTACGGGTGGTTAAAGTGCGCGAGACGTGAATTTATATTTAGGGATGCACTGAATGTTCGGCAACCGAACCGAATAAGCAAAAAGACCAAATAAATTGTACCGAACAATGATATGACTCGATCAAATAGCAACCAGCGCAGAGTGAGAGGCGTGCACTCTTTATTATGCAGCACACACGTCAGCAGTGTGGAAGCATTTAAACTGTCGGAGAAAGACACAAAAATCATTAGAAGCACCGACAGCGAGAGACTGTTTAGTACTGCATCGCATGTCTTCAATGAGAAGAGGAAGGGGTGATTGTTGCTGGTTACTGTATGATGATTGAAATTGC
>NW_015552616.1:19899-25215 GCF_001515605.1 Sinocyclocheilus anshuiensis | reverse complement strand
TTCTGTTTATGTATATACTGTATTCTATATATAGTACCAGTCAAATGTTTGGACACACGAATGGGAAAGTGACCAAACTTTTGACTGATACTGTACAATAATATACACAAAGAATATCGGCCGATATATCGATAGTTTTTTACTCCCTAATATCGGTATCGTTCTAACGGTATCGTTTTTTACTCCCTAATATCGGCCCCCCAAAAAAACCATATCGGTCGGGCTCTACTACCGAGTACCGATTCACATTAAATCAATCAGTGCCAAATTTCGGTACCGGAGAATGCATCTGGGTGCATACGCTACAGAGAGAGAAAGAGAGACCCTGTGACGTGATGTCACCCCTGCAACTCGTTCAAACAACACACAGGGCAAGCCGAAATGTTCTGAAGTGTGGTTACATTTCTAGGGCCATATGGTTTGGTCGAACCGGTTCACCAAATTGGACTGAATCGTACAGTTCTCATCTCGAGTCGGCACTGATCCACAATTTTCTAAAGCTTTTCACTTTCAGACATGCCTTACAGTCCTACGACTCGAAATAAACCAATATCCCGGAGTATTCATTACTCCTGTAACTCCAGCAGCACTGAAACAAGCTGTGCAGACTTGAGAGAACCGATGAGCACAAACAGATATACTGAGCATGCGTGTACTACCGAACGAACGGTACTGCTACAGCGGTTCTCGAAGTCAACAGTTCTCGAATAACCAGTACACTGAACCGAGAACTAGAGATGCACCGATTGCAATTTTCTTGGCCGATTCCGATTTCCAATTTTTTGGAAGTGTGACCTGCCGATACCGATTTTTGCCGATTCCGATTTTCTTTCTAAGAACTATAATTGACAGCATACACAAACAAAAATCTATGCAAATTTCAATGCAAAAATTATTTACATAATAAAATAAATCATTAAACATTACAATTCCCCCAATCTGATCTAAGTTACAGATTTTCTCTCACTTAAACAACTCAAAATAAAGTGCTCTGTGACTGGAAAGAGGAAGAAATATAGTTAACTTAAAATGAGTTGCTGTATGCAACAAAACAGATGTCATTTCCCACTATGTTTATAAATGGTCATTTTTTTCTCCTAACCTTATTAAATGTGTCATCTTTCACATCAAATTCTTACTTTGTTTCAGTTAATTCGGTTAGAATAATAAGAACCTAAATCATATTTTGTAAATATCTTTTTTTTTCTACCGCAGTATGCATCTATAAATTTCTGTGAGTTACTTTGTGTGTGCTGTCTCTCTCACACACTCACTCAGGCTGTGCAAGCCTCATCTGGCACGATATCAGTCGCCATTTACACTGAATGCAATTAAAATTAGAATCATTTTCACGCGAAACAACATGTTTACACACGACTGTGAGTGTGCGTGTGGCTGTGACGTCAATGCCGGCGCCGCTGACAATAAAAGGATCTGCTCGGCATCGGCAAGATGTGAGACTGACCAGCCGGTCATGTGAAAAATCGTCCGATTCCGATCACTGGCCGGTCAATAGTGCATCTCTACCGAGAACCGTTTCTTTCGGACACGTTCGACATTTCTGACACATTCGAGAACCGTTTCTTTCGGACATGTTCGACATACTGAGAACCGATGAGCTGGAGATACGGAGCATGCGTGAAGCTAAAACTGATGCTGTGCTGATATTATGAGCGCGAGTGAACCGAGGACTTGAATGAGGGGGCGAATTTGACGGAATGAAGTTTATTTAACAGATAAAACTTACTGGAAAGTGCAAATGCAACTATATTAAACAACATTTTAACATGATGAACATGCAACAACTGTTCAGTCAAAACGTAAATTAATATTACTATTTACTATTGTGTATGCACGTTATATTATAAGCTTTATGAGCTGGATTTCTGTACAGTTAAGGTTTTGTTACGGTTTCTGTAAAAAGTTGATGAAGACTTCACTTTCTTCATATCTGACATCCACATTTACGCATCAGTGCCAGTATTGGGTGCTTTTGCAAAACGTAAATGTAAGAAACTTATCCAAGATGATGATGACGATGGTTATTACTATTTATCATAAGTTATGATTACAAATTACTTTATCTGAATGTGTTTGAATGTATTTTCATTTGCCGGGATGATAGAATTGACGGCATTATGTGATGAACTGTCCGAAAGAACCGGTTCGCGGAAAAGAACCGGACTTCCCATCACTAGTATGAATGGTGGAAACGCGGTTTTGTTACTACCCAAATACTGAAGCACGCGCACAAATACTGAAGCACGCGTGAAGCTCGCGGTGATTTTCGGCCTCTGCGTCTCACTATATGACGGCATGAACACAAAAACTTAATCTCCAGAGCTGCTGTGAGAGTCACTTCATGAGAATTTTTCCGTTTCATTTGAGAAAACTAGCATCATCATACTGTATACACACAGAAACTTCATGGCAACCCGTCAAAATAAAAGTACGGTTTAACATGTAACAGAAATATATTAATCTGTATTACTTTTGTACGGTATATTGTACATCTTTAAATATTCAATTTTCTATCAAATTTAAATAAAACAATGAAATGATAAAAAATAAATTACAACCAGATTAATCACTTAATTGTACAAAAAAAATACAATTATTAGCCTATTAAAAAATGTTTTAAAGGAATATTCACACAATTTTTCTTCCATGTATTAATTTTAACAGTAAACCTGTTTGTTTGCCAAAAAATAAAAGGGTTTAATTTTCATTTGATTTAAAATAAATGTTTAATGCCTTCATTTGATTTTCAGAAAGCGGGGGTGAGAAAGAAAATGTTTGTAGTCTATTGTTCAAAATGTTGAAATTGAGACTTTTGGACTTATTTTTTCAATGAAATAAATGTTTTTGTAATTACAGGGAGTGTAAAATAGTACACCGAACCGAAAATTCAGGTACTGATACCGGTACCATACCGGTAAAAATGTGAACGGTACCCAACCCTACCCTTTACCCTCTCTCGCTACATCAAAAGCTTAGCGTGCGTCTGCTGAAGCTAACAGCTGTTGCTTACCAGTCGCGCTCAAGGCTAATTTTGTTTGATGCTTCGATTCGTGCAGTACCTTACGTGCAAAGCTAAGTGTATTTGTGTCTTTGGTCAATATGAAAGGAAGATGGCACTTGTTTTGTTCTTAGATGTAGCTGGTGTGCCATCTGCTTTTAAAGATCAAATGAAATCTCACAGCAGTAGCGTGGAAAATCAAGGTAAGTGGTTTCTCAGGGACTTGCGTAGTGAACGGGATAAGCTAAATCCTGAAGTAGGGATTGCGTCTGCTTATGCAGCCCAGCCTTTTGCAAGTTCACCGTTACATAACTGCACCGTTACTACTGCCAAACAAACAAGTAAAAGAAAAAATGCTTAGTAAACCTGGGCATGAGAGATTAAAGGTTAGTTCAATCGTATATACAGCGAAAGTCGACTGAAAGGACACATGCGAAAAATCAAATCAGTTACAAAAAGTCTCTTTGACTTTGTCTTTTTAAAGAAGAGAAGGTGTAATTGAACTCCCTGACAGGATTTGCAAAGGAAAAATGCATATTATAAAGGCCTGGCCAACATTCTGTCCTCCTAAATAGAAGTGAACTAAATAAAGCAACAATACACAGTTAAAATAACAGCAAATAAATCACACAATGGAAAAATCAGTGACAACAACAGCCCTCATGAGGAAAAAAAAAAAACACACGTCGTCTCTTTGCAAATGGATTTGTTGTGGATAGCAAGCCTGCAACACTCATAAACACACTCTCTTACTTTCTGTCTTTCACTCTCTCTCTTTGCCAGTAATCTCTATCTCTGTGTGAGAAAAACGGCCTCTAAATTTAGCATCAGATTTATCATGCGGTAGCAAAGGCTTCAGCTAACCAGAGGGTGGAGCCTCTGAGGGGGGTGTCCGTCACTAGTCACATTCGGAGCCAATAAAAAAGGCCTGGGCCTGACAGCCATACACACACTGCAGCTAATAGATGCTCCTGCTTCCCTGACCTGCCATGCGGGATAAACCATAGAGATCCGGATGAGCATATTAATACCTTTTTTAGGGGTGCTCCGATCAGTATTTTTGTGGCCGATCACCGATCACAAAAAGCAGTATCTGCTGATACGATCACAGATACCGATCTTTTTAAAGCCTTCTTTTTATCATGTAGAATTATTTATAGTGATGATCCAATCATGATTTTTAGACATGTATTCAGGGCCTGAATTTCATTTTTGAAAATGAATTCCCCTCTTAGGTGAATCTTGTGAGAGGGGATTTTTTAATTTGAGGGGTGGAGGGGGGCATTTTTTAGACATTTTTCAAAAATATATATTTATCTCACCTAAATGTTTGATCATGCACTACATTTTTGTTTTGACAATCGTGCAATTGTGGCACAATAGCTTACACACAGTACAAGCCTTATTTCGTGAGCTGTAAGTGAGGAAGTGTTACACCAGGTTCGCACATACTCCGTTTGCAGTGCGTATGCAGTCCATGTGTGGTATGTAAGTGGTGCAGGAGCAGCACGGACTCTCATTGTGCAATTTCATAGACAAAATCAATTTTTCATAGACGTGTTTAAACGCAATAAATTTAAGAAACACATTCAATGCTCTTTACTTTTGCATTTACTTTTGCACTTCTAGATTGATATATTAAGTTGCTCAAGCAAGTGGCAAAACATTTAAACTACTTTTCTTACATTATATTAAATACTAAATTAAAACTTACCATTGAGAGAAACAGTCAGCTCTACTGCCTTTTCTTTTGCATTTAATTCTTTATTACAAGCAATCCTGCGGTTCATAAAGAACTTTGTTTTACTACCTCTACAAGTGCCATCTATTATTGCCTTGTTTATCTAAAAGTAGGGCTGCACGATTAATCGGAATTAAATCGCAAAGGCGATAAATCGCGATTAGGCAGAAACTGCGATTGTCATGTGTATCTTTCAGTGAAGCACGGTTCTGTGAACAGCAGTAAATCTCCATCCGAAGGCCAGAGGGCGCTCTCGCGCAGAAACTCCAAATACGCCCCGCAGAAGAAACCCAGGAAATGCCTATAGCGGGTTGCTGAATGAACAGAAGATTTAACTGCTTTCATTAATTCAGCGTGACTAATAAATGCACGACTACGACAATATATGGTTTATCTGAGTTCGTCTTTTTATAATTTTTATTATAATAAAGTATATAATAATGTAATGCTAATCGACATAGTCTTTATCACTGCTTAGAATACTATGTAATATGTTGCGTGCCTTATTCTGTGTAAGAAGCCGCATCATCTCACAGAAGGATTTATTTCAAACACT
>NW_015552616.1:16545-19861 GCF_001515605.1 Sinocyclocheilus anshuiensis | reverse complement strand
AACGCTGCTCCATCTGAAAGCACGTGCTGGAGATTTACTACTAATCACAGAACCGGCTTTACTGACAAGATACGCATCACAATCACATTCGATTAATCGTGCAGCCCTATCTAAAAGTGCTCTTTTCCTTTAAACCTAGTCAAAAAGCCATAGCCTATGTGTTGACTGTGAAACACAGTAGAATTTAATTATATGCATTTATGGTGTAATTACTACATTTTGTGTCAATTCATGTTCATATTTACCACAAACAATGCGCTGTTACTTTAATTCACCACGTGCAGCGGAAACGATCTCTGCACTGCTGCAGACGCAACGCTCCTGGAACGAACTGCTGGACCGCAACCGTGTGCAGTGTGAACGCTTTAATTCGTTAAAATGAGCGCGGAAAAAATACGCACCACATACGCACTGCAAACGGAGTAATGTAAACCTGACGTTATGTGTGTGCTCTTTGAGTGTGCATGAGCGCACGGTCTCCAGGAGAGCGCTCGAGCGCTAAATGGTTTAAACAATGGCAAGAATTAAAAAGAAATGCAATTTATAAACTTTAGTGACGACGCGGCACTGCCTCGATTGTGCAAGTGATAATTTGTGTCAACTGTGCAGTGTGCACAGTTAGGTGAAGTGCAGACATGATGTGATTTGAAGTCATTTGCACATTTTGAGAGAGAAAGAGAGAGCGTGCATGGCGATTCACTCATGCTGTTTGTGAAATTATGTCTCACAGAAAGTTTTCAAATTATTTTATAAGTTATTTAATGAAGAAATATGAATTGTACCTCCCCTTCAGCATTATAATTATTTCACCCGCGCCGGACAGAGACTGAGACGGTGCCACTGCATGTCATGCCAAATCTCTCACGGCAGACGCATCATCAGCTTTAGATCCATTTTTTGAGATCGGCCTTTATAGAGACTGCCGATCAAACATCCCAAAGTGATTATCGACCGATAGTGATCAGTAGCCAATCAATCGGAGCACCCCTAACCTTTTTGTACCTTTTGCAGAACAAAATAGGGACCTCACTAAGGTCCTCTATGGCACTGGTTTTAAACTCCTAAAAAGGGTCACCAGTCTGGGTTGTCAACAATTGCTAATTAAAAATAATAAAACTAAACTAACCCTATATTTAATCATAGTTCAGATGGTAACAAACATATTTAAAAGCAAGGAGAAAATGGAAAAATTGGTGTACATCTAATAAAAATAGTACAGACAGTATATCTGTCACTTGGTAAAAACTAGCCAAATTACACAAATATCAACATGGACCAGTTTCTTGGCATGTCCTTATCCTCAAAAACCATGAACAAAATTACGGAAGGTAAAAGGAAATATGACTTCATACAGGTTCACTCAAAAGAGGATAAA
The DNA here is from genome assembly GCF_001515605.1 of Sinocyclocheilus anshuiensis. Classification (NCBI taxonomy): domain Eukaryota; kingdom Metazoa; phylum Chordata; class Actinopteri; order Cypriniformes; family Cyprinidae; genus Sinocyclocheilus; species Sinocyclocheilus anshuiensis. The sequence continues at coordinate 18,486 of NW_015552616.1, read as the reverse complement.
CTAATTTGAGCAGACCACAATCTGTTTTGTGGTGAATTACTGGCTTGAGCATTAAACTATTGAAATTCCAGAGACATTTAGAAACCAAAATAGTCCATTTTCCAATTGAGCAATTTTAAATGTTAATAATTTCGCAATTTGTAGGGCCTATGCAGTTCATGGCAACATCGACACTTAATTTCAATAACATTACATCTGTATAATAAACAATTTTGATATTGTGTTGGGTTGCCATCTGATGTCCTGACACATAACCAATTCTCTAAGGTACAAATTTTGTCATCCCTGTAAATTCTAGTGGTTTGTGCACTGTATGTGTGTGGAAAAGATGGAGAGTGACGAAAAGACATCGAAAGAGGGCAATCTAAGTGTTCCTGAGAGGAATGTAAAAAAAGGTGCCCTTGCAGTAGGATGCTAAAAACTGAGCGAAAAAAGGGGAGAAATGAAAAGAAAGAGAAAAGAAAACATATCAGCCACCTGGTCAGATAAGTGGCCGAGCTGTGTGGAGGAGAGGAGCTGAGCACTGCAGTGAACTGAAGGACAATCATTGAACAAGGACATACACACGGCGGGTCAGAGGAGCTTCAACGAGTCAAACAGCACTGTGCTGATTGCACAGACTGCTCATTTCACAAACACCCAGAGAGAAGCGGACAGTGAACGAGGCGAGCACAGCTTCCACAGAGTCAGAAATGTCAATATCCGACAAGTCAAAGAAGTAACAACGCAGGGAGAAAAAATGGGTTTGACTGCAGTCTGCGCATCAAGGTCAAAAACATGCAGTATGCTTTTTCCTGGTGGAAAATTAGAAATGCATGATATACAGGACCACACTGGTTATCAGCCGATACTAGTTATTTAAATTTATTGGTATCATACCATCAGGTCTGGGTAAAAATGTTCATTTTTGGAATCTACAGAGTGGTGTCAAGTATCAACATATATCTGTTAAATAAATAGCAAATATTTTAACAAAATTATTTTGCATAATTGTTGTAGCATGACTAAGAGAAAATTTTAAGCAAAATTTTGACTGATCAAATCAAATCAAATGCTTATAAATCTAAATCAAATCAATGTTGCAATAACAAAAATTACCTAAAGACTACCACATTGATATAACACTGACAAAAACTACAGTGATTTTTTTTTTTTAAACAAAAATAGTAGATTTTTAACATGGATTCTTCTATATTGGCCAAAATGTGTGCATCCCTACAGACAGCACAATAAACAGGCTGTTAAAACGGATAGTGATTACATACCAGTTGCAAAGCTGCAAATCTCCTACCCTCCATGCAGCAGGCAGGTTTGTATGAGGTCTCAGACAGGGAAAGACAGCAAGAGCCAGCAGAAAGCAGCACAGAGTTCGGCTGTCAGAGGGTGGAGTGTGTGGGCTGATAGCCTCGGTGCTACATCAGTACTGTGCATAGGACACAGCAGGTAACCACAGCATCAAAGAGAAGCACGCCGCAGCGTCGACTGGGCGGATTTGGAAGCTTGTCTGCTCCTACAAGGGCTCTGGCAGACTTGGCAGTCTTCCACTCTGGGAGAAACCCTAAATGAAAACTCCGGGATGCTCCATACGGAGTTTGTCACAGTGCAATAACCTGTCTGCGCTGTTGACATGCTTCCAGGCCTGACAGCCCAAGGCAAAGTCAAAGCTGGCCTGAAGTAATACCATATTGTCTTATTTTTCAAGACTTTTATCAAAATCGAATAAAACTAAGGGCTGAGAAAGCAAATGTAATGAAGTCAGCAATGTGTGCAATCTGTGCCTCAAAATCTACATATTTTTAAGCACAAGAACAGGCAAGGAATGACAAATCAATCAGAACACCCTTTTTACACCTGGTATTAATTAGGGATGTGCGCGACGACTAATTTGACTGTCGTTTAAACGAAAGTTTTGTATCCGACTAGTCGACTAGTCTAAAAGCA
>NW_015552616.1:8812-13846 GCF_001515605.1 Sinocyclocheilus anshuiensis | reverse complement strand
TTTGCGTAGCTTGTCAGTGAACTACGGCTCTGTGTAGTAAACGCTGCTCCATCTGAAAGCACGTGCTGGAGATTTACTACTAATCACAGAACCGGCTTTACTGACAAGATACGCATCACAATCACATTCGATTAATCGTGCAGCCCTATCTAAAAGTGCTCTTTTCCTTTAAACCTAGTCAAAAAGCCATAGCCTATGTGTTGACTGTGAAACACAGTAGAATTTAATTATATGCATTTATGGTGTAATTACTACATTTTGTGTCAATTCATGTTCATATTTACCACAAACAATGCGCTGTTACTTTAATTCACCACGTGCAGCGGAAACGATCTCTGCACTGCTGCAGACGCAACGCTCCTGGAACGAACTGCTGGACCGCAACCGTGTGCAGTGTGAACGCTTTAATTCGTTAAAATGAGCGCGGAAAAAATACGCACCACATACGCACTGCAAACGGAGTAATGTAAACCTGACGTTATGTGTGTGCTCTTTGAGTGTGCATGAGCGCACGGTCTCCAGGAGAGCGCTCGAGCGCTAAATGGTTTAAACAATGGCAAGAATTAAAAAGAAATGCAATTTATAAACTTTAGTGACGACGCGGCACTGCCTCGATTGTGCAAGTGATAATTTGTGTCAACTGTGCAGTGTGCACAGTTAGGTGAAGTGCAGACATGATGTGATTTGAAGTCATTTGCACATTTTGAGAGAGAAAGAGAGAGCGTGCATGGCGATTCACTCATGCTGTTTGTGAAATTATGTCTCACAGAAAGTTTTCAAATTATTTTATAAGTTATTTAATGAAGAAATATGAATTGTACCTCCCCTTCAGCATTATAATTATTTCACCCGCGCCGGACAGAGACTGAGACGGTGCCACTGCATGTCATGCCAAATCTCTCACGGCAGACGCATCATCAGCTTTAGATCCATTTTTTGAGATCGGCCTTTATAGAGACTGCCGATCAAACATCCCAAAGTGATTATCGACCGATAGTGATCAGTAGCCAATCAATCGGAGCACCCCTAACCTTTTTGTACCTTTTGCAGAACAAAATAGGGACCTCACTAAGGTCCTCTATGGCACTGGTTTTAAACTCCTAAAAAGGGTCACCAGTCTGGGTTGTCAACAATTGCTAATTAAAAATAATAAAACTAAACTAACCCTATATTTAATCATAGTTCAGATGGTAACAAACATATTTAAAAGCAAGGAGAAAATGGAAAAATTGGTGTACATCTAATAAAAATAGTACAGACAGTATATCTGTCACTTGGTAAAAACTAGCCAAATTACACAAATATCAACATGGACCAGTTTCTTGGCATGTCCTTATCCTCAAAAACCATGAACAAAATTACGGAAGGTAAAAGGAAATATGACTTCATACAGGTTCACTCAAAAGAGGATAAACTAATTTGAGCAGACCACAATCTGTTTTGTGGTGAATTACTGGCTTGAGCATTAAACTATTGAAATTCCAGAGACATTTAGAAACCAAAATAGTCCATTTTCCAATTGAGCAATTTTAAATGTTAATAATTTCGCAATTTGTAGGGCCTATGCAGTTCATGGCAACATCGACACTTAATTTCAATAACATTACATCTGTATAATAAACAATTTTGATATTGTGTTGGGTTGCCATCTGATGTCCTGACACATAACCAATTCTCTAAGGTACAAATTTTGTCATCCCTGTAAATTCTAGTGGTTTGTGCACTGTATGTGTGTGGAAAAGATGGAGAGTGACGAAAAGACATCGAAAGAGGGCAATCTAAGTGTTCCTGAGAGGAATGTAAAAAAAGGTGCCCTTGCAGTAGGATGCTAAAAACTGAGCGAAAAAAGGGGAGAAATGAAAAGAAAGAGAAAAGAAAACATATCAGCCACCTGGTCAGATAAGTGGCCGAGCTGTGTGGAGGAGAGGAGCTGAGCACTGCAGTGAACTGAAGGACAATCATTGAACAAGGACATACACACGGCGGGTCAGAGGAGCTTCAACGAGTCAAACAGCACTGTGCTGATTGCACAGACTGCTCATTTCACAAACACCCAGAGAGAAGCGGACAGTGAACGAGGCGAGCACAGCTTCCACAGAGTCAGAAATGTCAATATCCGACAAGTCAAAGAAGTAACAACGCAGGGAGAAAAAATGGGTTTGACTGCAGTCTGCGCATCAAGGTCAAAAACATGCAGTATGCTTTTTCCTGGTGGAAAATTAGAAATGCATGATATACAGGACCACACTGGTTATCAGCCGATACTAGTTATTTAAATTTATTGGTATCATACCATCAGGTCTGGGTAAAAATGTTCATTTTTGGAATCTACAGAGTGGTGTCAAGTATCAACATATATCTGTTAAATAAATAGCAAATATTTTAACAAAATTATTTTGCATAATTGTTGTAGCATGACTAAGAGAAAATTTTAAGCAAAATTTTGACTGATCAAATCAAATCAAATGCTTATAAATCTAAATCAAATCAATGTTGCAATAACAAAAATTACCTAAAGACTACCACATTGATATAACACTGACAAAAACTACAGTGATTTTTTTTTTTTAAACAAAAATAGTAGATTTTTAACATGGATTCTTCTATATTGGCCAAAATGTGTGCATCCCTACAGACAGCACAATAAACAGGCTGTTAAAACGGATAGTGATTACATACCAGTTGCAAAGCTGCAAATCTCCTACCCTCCATGCAGCAGGCAGGTTTGTATGAGGTCTCAGACAGGGAAAGACAGCAAGAGCCAGCAGAAAGCAGCACAGAGTTCGGCTGTCAGAGGGTGGAGTGTGTGGGCTGATAGCCTCGGTGCTACATCAGTACTGTGCATAGGACACAGCAGGTAACCACAGCATCAAAGAGAAGCACGCCGCAGCGTCGACTGGGCGGATTTGGAAGCTTGTCTGCTCCTACAAGGGCTCTGGCAGACTTGGCAGTCTTCCACTCTGGGAGAAACCCTAAATGAAAACTCCGGGATGCTCCATACGGAGTTTGTCACAGTGCAATAACCTGTCTGCGCTGTTGACATGCTTCCAGGCCTGACAGCCCAAGGCAAAGTCAAAGCTGGCCTGAAGTAATACCATATTGTCTTATTTTTCAAGACTTTTATCAAAATCGAATAAAACTAAGGGCTGAGAAAGCAAATGTAATGAAGTCAGCAATGTGTGCAATCTGTGCCTCAAAATCTACATATTTTTAAGCACAAGAACAGGCAAGGAATGACAAATCAATCAGAACACCCTTTTTACACCTGGTATTAATTAGGGATGTGCGCGACGACTAATTTGACTGTCGTTAGAATTCTGTCAGGCTATTGATTGATTTTCCATTGTTCTGCATTTCCCCAGCTGATTTGAATAAATAAGCTATGCTTTGACCGACGTTGAGTGCATGATCTTCTTTTATTTCTTTTTAACGAGCACCTAAAATGAAATGATGATAACGCAAGGCAAGTGTGCGGCAAGCAGAATTCATTGAGGGATTTGACAGTGTGATTCATAGATTAAGTATTTCAAATATAGGCTACTATATAGGCTATGCTACACGCATGCACAGAGGGTTTTTTTTCTTACCATCTTTTGGGGGTTTCTTGCTTTTAGACTAATCGACTAGTCGGATACAAAACTTTCGTTTAAACAACAGTCAAATTAGTCGTTGCGCACATCCCTAATATATATATTATAATCAAAACCAATATTTTTAGAAAATAATTTAACAAGAATTAAATAATTATTATTTTTAAACAAACATTTCTAATTTAGATACCAATTTCTTTTTGATTCTGTTCTTTGATACCACTAGTAGTTAAAAGAATTCTGCATGTTTCCTTAGCACCAACAAAAAAGTATCACTTCCAACATTAATGGGTCTAACAGAAAAACTTATTGGCCAACGCTAATTCTAATAAAAACGCCAAAAATCAGCAGAATTAGGTCATCCAGTAACATAGATGGAACATTGTCTGTATTTTTTACATCAATATACCCTGACACACAAAATCTAAACACCACGTATAAAAAGAGAAATGAGACATGACCAACCAATCAGAAATCAAATGGGACAGACACTCAGGTGGTCACTAGGGGTGTCCCCAACTAAGGATTTACATAGTCGCATCGGAATTTTCGAATCTTGCCGATTCATAAGTTTCATGTGACGTCACACAGTGGTGCGGCCGCCATTTGTAGGACCGAATTGCAATTCCGTCAGTCTGCTGTGCTGTGCTAACAGCAAATCACAATGGATTATTTACCAAGAGATGTGGATGTATGGGATTCTTTTGATTAAATATTTCTCGTAAGCATAGATGCGTTTTTACATTTTATTATTTTAGAAAACTTTAGTTATGCTCCATCTAAAGCTAATAAATCAAACCTCAGGCTGCAGACTTCCACACTCTGCTTGCTTCTTTTGATCTCAAGCGAGTATTAACTACAGCTACTCACAAATCAGGCAACCAACTGGACCTTATTTACACACGACACTGCTCCACTGATCATGTGCTGGTTACTCCACTACACACCTCGGATCACTTCCTCCTCACTCTTAACCTCAACATGGTTCCTGACACAACACATACCCCTACACATGTCACTTTTCGACGTAACCTACACTCTCTCTCACCCTCCCGGCTATCTGCTATGGTTTCATCTTCGCTTCCTTCCCCTGAACAGTTATCATCTCTTGATGTTAACCTTGCTACTGATACTTTCTGCTCCACTCTTACGTCTTGTTTAGACACTGTCTGCCCCTTGTCTTCCAGGCCAGCTCGTACCACCTCTTCTGCCCCTTGGCTATCTGATGTTCTCCGTGAGTATCGTTCTAAGCTCAGAGCTGCAGAAAGAGTATGGCGCAAATCACAAAATCCTACTGACCTTAATGTATATCGATCACTCCTCTCTTCATTCTCTGCTAATACCTCCACTGCTAAAAGGACATACTATCACAACAAAATTAAAAATGTGCCTAACTCTCGCATGCTCTTTAAAACATTTTCCTCCCTCCTTTGTCCTCCTCCTC
>NW_015552616.1:893-1595 GCF_001515605.1 Sinocyclocheilus anshuiensis | reverse complement strand
TACCTTCACTGCTGCGACTACTCTTGTTTGTATGTGTTCCTTCGCTGGCATTTTCCACATTTCGTTTTTCTCCCTTAATAACAAATGTATCCATTCTGATGCTCAATTTTACCGAATTAATGGCTGCTGATGACTATTTGAATTGAATTCTGCCAAAGAGCGCGCTTGTAAGTGTTCGTTAAATGCGTAACATTAATTACGTGAGTACAGGTCTGCTCATGTCTGAAAATAATATATGAAAAAAACATATTTTACATAAAAAGATTATAGCTTATATTTGTTTAGTACATTTTTAAATTAATTTAAAAACTAAAATGAATTGTAAAACTGAAAGTTATTTTTTAAATTGTGTTCAGCATGGTGGGCCGCATCTGAATTCGTGGTGGGGTCGCGGGTTGAGAACCACTGGCTTAGAGGCTGGCCAAAGCCAGCAAATGCCAATCACGTCATTCACTACAGCCCGCCGGTGCTGCAATCCTGTCCGCGCCATCTATTCCTCTAACGAAGACCCACTTCGGTGGTGGTGCGGGATGTCCAGGTGCTTTCTGAAACTCTATCGGCTTGCTTTTCGTTATCTCTGCGTGCCTGCGACTTCAGTTCCTGCCGAGCGCGTTTTTTCCAAGTGCAGGAATTGTATTGTTAATCGCCTCACGTCCTGTCTTTCACCAGACCACGTTGATAATTTCACTGAACAAATAACGC
>NW_015552616.1:0-269 GCF_001515605.1 Sinocyclocheilus anshuiensis | reverse complement strand
TTTCCATCTTTTGGGGGGTTTCTTGCTTTTAGACTAGTCGGATACAAAACTTTTAAAAAACGTTTAAACGACAGTCAAATTAGTCGTCGCGCACATCCCTAGTAAATGCATGGGTAATTTTGCAAAATGTGTAAAATATTTTATCTACACTTATTGTATAACTGCTGTTTTTTGCTCTAATTGCATGGTTTTGTAAAAAAAAATGTTTTGTTAATAAATTTTCTTCATGCCAGCTTGGTCAAGCTAGTTATTTAATGGACTTTAAAATT
>NW_015552615.1:5337747-5344484 GCF_001515605.1 Sinocyclocheilus anshuiensis | reverse complement strand
AAATGTACTTCTTGATGACAAATGGGTAAAACCTAGTTTGAAGGATAGTGGCAAAGACTGATAAAGATTTAAAATTCTAATTAATCTATTAATATATGATTCTCGTTCTAAATATGCCTGAGATATTTAGATTTTTTGGTACATAAACTATTGTTAAACTATGACATTTTAGTGGGTGCCTTCTGTAAAGCATAGTAAAAATATGACTAATTTTTTACTTAGAAAAAAAAATCTAATAAACAGGACACATTCTAATATACTGTACGTAAAAACAACCTTTTTGTCTTTTGACCCATATGCACCATGGAATTGTTTGTTTTTTTGTTTGTAGGGGGGATGTGTAACATGGACCATTTTCCATTCTTTTGCACATGCAATATGGAACAATAATTGTTTTGTTCCGTTTGAACATGTATAATGGAAATATCAAAAACAACCCCTCCAAATTGCCTACATTAACTCCGTTTGCATTCTATTCTCTAGATCTCCATTTCTGCGGTCCTATAGAATATAAACACATTATTAGCGCACATATTTATCACACACTACAACAACCTGCCCTCAAATCTCCCCCACTGTAGCTCTTTAATGAGGGTCTAACACTGACTTCAGCCCTCAGTGCGAGTGTGTGTATGTGGTGGATGTTTGACAGGAAGACCTAATCACTGGGATACATCAAAGGGCCAGGCCCGCTCTCACTGAGACGAATTCTAGCTCTAGAGAGACTAACACTACAGTGCTATACATTATACATGAGATTAGACCCGAGCCTCAGAGCCCTTAATGAAGAGCAAGAAAAAGTACAGAAGTATTCTGCAAACCATTAAGTATACAATGAGACATGCTGCTGCTACATCACATCAACTGCACACACACTCACATTTCTAGGGGTAAATCAACATTCTTCATTAATTAGTAGCTCATTAAGGAGAGGCTTACCAGATAAACATGGTCAACAGCCTTTTATATCTGCCTCTGCCTTTACCCACATATGCACACACATACACCGGAGAAAATCACGGTGGATTATAGTGTAGACGGGAAAAACTAGACATAGAATAGCAAAAGACTGAGAAACTAATGAATATGTATGACGGTGAAATGACCTTTAAGAGCCGCATATCAAGCCTTAACAGTGCGGATCACTTGCCTAACTGGACTATATAGGTGTGTGTGTGTGTCCAGTTTGACAATCATTTCATTTGAACAGTTTTTTGTTTAGCAGGGCTCAAAAATAAGGATTGCCCGATGGCCCGGGGCCATTCTGAGAGTGTCGGGCCAGTTGACAGTACTGCAGTATCACTACCTCTCACATTCACTGAACATGTACATATGATTTTATGCCTTGCAAGCTTAATTATTGGGTTGCTGTTGCACATTTTGCTGATTTAAATACTTTATTACTCAAAAATATAAACAAATTAGCATTGTATGCCATATTGAAAAATAACAAACGAAAAAATATATATAATATAGTTAGTCTAGAAAATTCATGAGTGCACAATAATTTTATAAAATCCTAAACTTTTAGTGAAAAAAAAAACATTATAGGATATTACTATATATTAACTATATAGTCTTATTATAGTCTTGACTGTCGTAACCGAACGCGACATGCAGTTTGAATGCTGAATGGAGGACGACAGACAGCTGCAGTGGAGAGAAGAGTTTACGTGAACTTGACTTGAATATTCATCTGTACCTCACACATTAAACTATGGAACAGCTTCAGAACACTTGAAATATAGTGCGCAAAAACTTTATGCTTTATAATGTTTTTGTGGCTTTCGTGGGTCTTAATAATAACACAGAATGGTATACGCACAATATCGGATTCTCGTCTGACCGATACCTGATCGGCGCACCCCTAGTAAATTCCAACCATTTTTTACAATAGATAAAGTGCCGACAATTCATACAACTATTTCCACACAGTGGCATAGTGGACGGGCACGAAGGGCACGCACTGCGGTGGGGCCCCGCGATAACCTCCTCGTGCTGAGTTGCGTCGTATCATGTGTCGACGATAGCCAGAGATATTGTCAAAAGCATAAAAAATTGGCAATATTAAGAGGATTTAGCATTTCCAATTAATGTAGGCCTGTTACATTCTTATTATTAGACATATTATTAGGTTACTTTTATTATTAAATTACATTAAATTATTGCGCCGCAATAATTTCATAGCACATCACCACATGACGTGCTGTGAGGATAATTAAAATGTAGGCTATTAGCTTACTCCTCGTTGAAATTTTTTTAAAAAGTTTTTTTTTTTTTAAACAGGTCTATTAATTTCTACAATTGAATTATAGGCCTATAATTAAAATTATTAACACTGCAGTCATCGATGAAAATTAAGAGCAGCTTTATTTCGTGCACCGATTTTCAAAAACAACCTGTTTAACGCAAAATATGTTTCTTCTCATGATTTTCACTATACGGGCAACAAGAGAAATATTAAGGGAATAATTTAAGACAGTTATATACCGTTATCAGCATATGTTGAAGTAGTTTCGTCTCTCATTGTCTCAGAGAATATGCGCCATTAATGCAGCGTTAGAAAGCTCCGTCAGTTTTTTTTACTTTCACTTTCTCTATAGTGAATTGACTGACGTTCACCGGCATAAATCTTGCGCACAGTTTGCGCGTTGCTTGCTTGTGTTGCTTGACCCCTCCCCCATAATATCAATTGTTTATAGGCCACATATTAGGCACTTTTTTTAATGTAATGTTTATTTTTCAATGTTAATGGAAAGTGACACCAAAAAACAGGAACATGCACTGTCAAGCCCCACCCTAGCACCTTAACCATTGACTTTAATAGTATGGAAAAAAGTACTATGGAACTCGGGGGGACCAGAAATGGTTTTGTTACCCACAAATTTTATTTTGTGCAGAGCAGAAAAAAGGAATTTACTAGGTTTGAAACAAACCTGAATAAAAGATGTAAAAAAAAATTTTGGGGTGAACTATGCCTTTGAATAAACATGGTTCATAGAAAATGTTCTTACCATTCCTCTCATAAGTGTAGTTTAGTTATGTATCACCATAAGCTTTTGTATCCAGTGATTGTATGAAGCCACTGTGCTGCAGTGAGACAGACAGCATTAGGCTTTTAAAATCTATACACAAGTCCATTTAGTACACTGCTAAATAAATCTATCTTCTCTCCGAAGAGTCTAGCATGACCGCTAAAGAGCAAACATCAGGACATCTGCTAGTGTGAGTGCTCAGGGAATGATCTCTTCAAAATCGGTCCACTTTTCCACTGACCGGGTTGCTTTTTATTACCAAGGGGAAAAAAATCAATCCACCTCCCATATCACAGACCAACACTGAAACATTGACTACACGTTGAATATGACTACAATATAACTACATTAAAACTACTGTATGCAGTAAAATGAACACACCTTTGGAAAAGGGAAGCTTTCACATAATATACACCTTTAAACACAGGCATAGTTGTTGTTATGACGGGACAGTGTAGTGAATTTAACAATATTTATTTTTGGCAACATAAAATGAACATTACTATTACTGTCCGTTCTAAAATCTGAATCAAAATTCAATGATTTCCCTGTAAAAAATCTATATATTTTTCAAAGTTGTAAATTAAAAAAAAAAAGATTCAAGTGCGTTTTATAAGAAAATGCTATTTCTGTCATTCTAAATATACATTTAACTTGTTACTTGTCATTTCTTTGTAATTATTTGTGAAATTTACTAGCAATTTTGTTCAAAAAATATTTGTATAAATCTCTCAAAAATGTTCACATAAATCTTTGTGGATGTGTTCAAATAATAAAAATAAATTTGAGAAGAATAGAGAATGTACATATATTATAGTGCTGTTTGTATTGCTGTTATATTGTCGCATTTAAATATAAATAAATCAAATATAAATAATACTTAAATATAAATAAATCAATAATTAAAATAATTCAATAAAAATAATTCAATTACATTCAGGAAAAACAGTGTATGAAACATGATTATTATAAATTTGATTTTTTTTCCACTACATTTTCAAATCTAGTCTCAAAATCTATAAGTTGGCAATTTCTCATTATTCCTCATTCTTTATAATTTAGTAAATTCCTAAAATGTATATATTAGGTTGAAAAATGCAGATATTTTTCACTATATTGCCCAGCCCTACTTGTTGTTGAGCACTACTAAATGTGAATCCATTACAGCTGAGGATGTGTGACCTACTTAGGACTCGCTCTCTCGGTTAACTCTGGAAGGTAGTGCCCGTGGGTTCCACTCTGACATCAAAGGTCTGTTTGCCACCCACTCCTTTTAGTGCTCACTGGAAACAAAAAAGTCTGTAACTAAAATGTTGCTCAACGTGAGCACACCAGTGCGGTACGGCAGGTCCACCGTCCTCTTTATTCAGCAGCTCATAAACAAGCTTTGGCTAATGTGGTCTCTTCAGTGGCGTGCACAGACCTCTGGAGGGGCAGGGGCTAAGCGACGTTGCTAGGGCACAATCGTGGTCTGGGGGAGTTTCCCCCCTCGGTAGAAAACGCAGTCCGGGGGCACATAGACAGGACCGAAAGGGCACTTTAGCATCGGCGTGCACACCACTGGGGTCTCTTAACAGTGTTTTGATACGCACTGTGACATTCCCATCTGTTTCTCTCTTGTTCTCTCCCTGTTGAGAAAATTACAAAATACTAAAAAAAAAAATTTTAAAAAAGGAAATGTGAGTGGTTCTTGCACAAAAGTTGCAAGAATGATGCTCGGATGTTGCTAGAGCGGTTTCAAGGGTGTTGCTAGGTAGCCCAAGTCAAAAGAGCCTACAATCAAATCCCTGAAGGAGGGAATCAAGCCATATCTAGGGACCAGAATAGAGTAAGTCTATTTTTTTTGCCCCTTTTAAAATCCACCAAGTCTGATCTCTTAGAAGAGTAATATCACATCTCTCCTCAAGCCATTCAGTTTGAGGTATCCTCCATATCCGACACACAAACGGAGCGGGATGAGTTACACGCCAAAGTTTATTACGTTTAAAATGATAATCAAATGAATTGGACAACAGAATCGATTTCCCACTCACAGATGGCTGCACAGCACTCTGGGAAACCAAGTTATTCTGTCTGCTTGCCCAAATGTAAATTATATGATTATTATCATCTCATTTTGAGAACATTTTCAAAAACCAGGTGAAATGAAATGTGATGTTTTATAGCCAGAACAAGTATCAAAAACATGGACCTTGTGTGCATAGCACTGAGGAACACTGTACTTATGTTTTGAGTAGCATACTAGTATACTACACTTACTGAAGTATGCAGTATGTATCTTAGTATGACCTAAATGTGCTTTATATACCGTGCCCCACAATGCATTGCACTCAACTTGATCTTGCATTTCTATTAACAAATATCTACCACAATATTTCAGCATCTCCTTCTTGACAATTTGATTGGACAGCCAAGAGTTAAGATATTTGTATAAAAATCCACAAATCCAATTTCATTATAATCCAGAACATGGATTAAAACTGCAAAATAATGCATTCATGTAATGCATACTATCATTTTAAATGTGTCTCATTCCACAATGCTTACTTTTTCACATACTTATACACACTTAGAAAAATCACTGTATATACTGCATAGTTGTGTTAGGATTCTATTCTGAACATTGCAAAAAAAAAAAAAAAAAAACTGAATAAAAAGAGTGAAGCAATTTATATTTAGTGACTACATCCAGAATGTCTTAACGCAAAAAATACTAAAACCGAGGATACTTGTACATTTTTGTTTTGAAATTAATTAAACACCATCAAATTTCTTGATATGAGAATGTGAGCATTTAAAATGCACAAGCATTTTAAAGATTTGGTTTCAAAGAAGAATTTGAAGTATTAAAATAAATGTAATATGAAGCCACTGGGGTGCTAAAAATAAGAATCTGTTAATAAATAACCCTATGTTCAGTCTTTCTTCATTCAAGATTGTAGAAGATGCACTTGTATTCCTATAACCTACAAAACAAAGCTGCCTGGGGACATTACCAAAATGGCAGCTGAGTGAACCGACTTGCCTTAAAGGGCCCTCGCTGTAGCGTTCGTCTTTTGACCATCCTTAAAAGTCCATCTTCTGATGGTCACATGTCAGTCAGAGACTGTCTAGACAGTGCGTGTGTTGGGTAGGACTGGTAGCCAGGCATAAAATGCCTGTAAGATATGGCAGAGAGCCCGACCGCATATCAGTAGCCTGTCTGGGCTCTGCCTTCAAGAGCTTGTCTGCTGCCATGCTGATTTGCTCGGAGTCCCTTTAACCACCAGGAGGGAATATACACTCTTGCTCTAACATGAGCAGCTACCGAGAATATCAATCACAAACCTAGCTGCCTCTCCCTCACTTCATCTCGTTCCTTTGCTTTCCCTCCCCTCCTTATCCATGTAAATGATTAAGCCCTCTGCCGTTTCAGGCACTCCCATTATCAGCAGCATATCTAATTAAATCACAGTTTAATCACAGCAGCCTTTAAATCACGCAGCCCATTAGTTTAAATCTTGAACAGTTATGCGTGTATACGCTCACAGATGTACAAACATAAATTGGATCATATTCCACACTTAAGTTAGAAGGCATTTTTTCCCCTAAAGTTCACTTACAAGCACACAAGTTTCCAAAATCTCTTTTATGTAACTTCAACATGAAATGGCCCTCAAAACCCATTTTACTTCCTAAAAGTTTGCTTAAAAAAAAAATATA
>NW_015552615.1:5330587-5337616 GCF_001515605.1 Sinocyclocheilus anshuiensis | reverse complement strand
ATACATATATACATACATACATACATACATATATACATATATACATACATACATACATACATATATACATATATACATACATACATACATACATATATACATATATACATACATACATACATACATATATACATATATACATACATACATACATACATATATACATATATACATACATACATATATACATACATACATATATATATATATATATATAAAATGTCATTATTTATTCACACTCATGTTGTTCTAAACCTGCATAACTTTAGTTTTCTTCTGTGGAACACAAAATAATATATTTTGATTGTGTCTGGGTTTTTTTTTTTTTATTTATACAGTAAAAGTCAACGGCATCCACTAATGTTTGGACCCCAACACACGGTTATTATAGCAAAACACAACACACAACACCACACCAACACAACAAAACCACAAAACAAAACAATTAAACATAATAATATTTTTATTACTTCAAATAAAATAAACAGTAGTTACTTGATAACTAAAATACACTTAAAAATACACTTATTTTGTTTCATTTTGTTTAACTTGATGTACTAAAATAACAAACTAAAAGTAAAAATTAATTAAAAAAAAATAAAACTAATAAAAATGACAAATTTTGAAAATTACAATTAAAAATATGAAAATAAAACCAAATTCAAAATATGTGCACAAAGAAAAAAAAAAAAAAAAAAGACTTTATTCAACAATTCTTCTCCCCCGAGTTACCCTCTTCCACCATGTTAGAGAGTATCACAACGCATACTCAAGCTTTCCCCTAAGCGTAAACAACGCTGATTACGTCGAATACGTTCTTGGATACTCTCCAAAATGGCAGAAGACGTAACTCAATGGAGAAGAATTGTTGAATAAACTCTGTTATTTTTGTTTTCTTTGCGCACAAAAAGTATTCTCGTAGCTTCGCAAAAAGTTAAGCCACTGATGTCACATGGACTGTTTTACCGATGTCCTTACTACGTTTCTGGATTGGAACGACATGAGGGTGAGTAATTAATGACAGAATTTTCATTTTTGGGTGAACTATCCCTTTAAGAAAATCTATAATAATATATCATATAGCACTGCCCCAGATTATATACAGGTATTGATAATGGAAACAAGGTCAACTGTGAATGCATGTTCACTTTTAAAAAAAACAACATGCCCTATTTCATCCAATATACTTCCTATCAAAAACACACACGCAGCACACACACACACACACACACACACACACAAGATCGGCCTCATCAATTCATGCAGGAGCCATGGAGGGCACATCCTGGTTTTTTCCCCATCGCTTACACTGTACCCTTCACACAGCCCATATGAATCATGTAGATCATTGCTGCTGATTCTGTATAAATATGCATCAGCATGGCAGCGCAGTGCCTGGTGAGCTTTATTAGATGCCAGCTGTGCCAGGACAATGGCGCAACATTCATATCCTGCCTTATTCATCCTAAAACACATACGCCGGAGCACGCTACGCACGCAGTCGGGTGCCAGGCTGCTGATGGAGTCTAGTTTACCCACGGCAAGTGCCAATCAGCCCTGCTGTCAAACTGGCACAATTCCCACGGCAACAAACACACAAGCTGCCTTCATATTCCTCTGAATCTCATGTGTCCCTCTTCCTCATCTCCGCCTTTATCAATTCTCTCTTTCCATGTGCCAAAGGAGATAGTTATCTCTCCTCCTATAGAGCCATCTCAGATTAATACTTGTGCTTTGAATAAGCCACAGCAGAGAGGAGAGACACAGATAACAGGAGTTTTCAAATCCCAAACGAAATTTGCAATTCAGAACTAAGAAAAAAAGGGGGGAGATCCAGAATGATGGAAAGCATCTCAAAGGAGGAAGCGTGTGAATGACAGACTTGCTGACTTAATTTGTTCAGTGTCTCAGATAAGCCTCATTTGTAGCAATGTATGCTGGGAAAAAAGGCAGTGGTGCATGGATAAAATCTGCCCTTAATAATGGATATGAAACAGGTAGATGACACGAGAAAGGCTCATCTGAAAAATAACGACACTCGCTCTGGCTCCGAGATGAAATGAGGCACGCAGACTTTCACATCTGAGAAACAAAACACAGTTCTGGTGAAAACAGCATATAGTTCTTAGAACACAGCCTTCACTATACAGCAGCTCTGTTCCAAGACCTAGTGTGCTACATTTTGTAGTAGTAGTCATCACATACTATATACTACCGAGGTGAACATGTTATTAAAAACATTCACAGATTATTTCAAACTTCGTTTCTTATTTTTAGTTTTATAAATGCAAGTAAATATATGATCAAATATATTTTTTTTTATTTTGTGTAAATATAATTTAAATACACATCAGGTGTCAGTATTTTATTTTATTTTTTTTTTAGAAATTAATAAAATATTTTAAAGAAATAATTATTTTATTCAGCAAGGATGCATTAAAGGATGCAATAGTAAAGACATTTATAATGTTTAAAAAAACATTTAAACAAATGCAATTCATTGTGAAAAACAATACAATTTTATTACAGTTAATAATATTTCATAAATTACTGTTTTTACTGAATTTTTAATCAAATAAACATCTTTGGTAAGAATAAGAGACTTTTAAATATATTTATACACATACATACACATAGTGAAGAGAATAAGTTTGAAACGGATGAAAAAAAGTTTTTAAATGTAACTAAATTTAATTAGAATTGGAGCCAAAAAAGGTTGATTCTTTAGGTATTCATAAAAGGCTTTGCTTTATTAAAATAAATGTTAAAACATTTATTTATCTCCAAAGAACAATGAAAACCAACTAAAGAAGCCTACAGAAGAATAATGGGACTTCATAAAAAACTAGGTTGTTGAACACAAGGCACTGCAAAGAACCTTATTTTGAATGCATAATCTTGCAATCTATTTTTAAACAAAGTTTTAAACAATTTACTTTGTGCAAGCATTGTCTATTCATAAAATAACCATGCATTCCAAATCGGTTAACCTAGAACAGCTGATATGGGATCTGTATTTGTACCAGTGTTTTGGGTATTTTTTTCAGTTGTCTTCAGCTAATACAGTGATTCTTGTAGAATGTGTTCCCAGGCCAGCCTCCTCATGAGACTCTGATGTAATAAAGACTGCTCTGAAACGGCTGAGTATCACGGTACTTTTGTAATTATGGAGGAAATCAAACTTTCTCCTGCTCTCGGTGGACTCTGCTGGGGAAAAAAATAAAATAAAACCTCTGCAAACTCTAAAGTAATATAAGGGTGCATCAGGAAAGAAATTTAGGTTGAGGCCTCTTATAATGTCCCAGCACGCCTTCATTTAAAAGGAGACCACAATAAGTAATGTGCAATAATTCCCAAATGGCCCTTGGTTTAAAATCCACCAGCTAATGCATTTAAAAAGAGGAAAAGCCACAATTTTACCTTCATTAAACTGGCAGAGCAGGGTGAACGAAAGTAGCCATTTTTAATCAAAACATTTGCTGCTGTCTGCATCTGTTTTATAAGCATGCAATGCCATTTTTACACACATTTCTATTTTGTCAAAACCTATTTTTCCCACATCACTTGCAGACATCGTGTAGCTTTGTATGAGAGTGAATGAAACTGATCCAAGGTCAGTAAATAATTGCACCGGTCTGCGTAAATGAATGTGGTTGACCTTCAATCACTAACACTGAACAGCCATGAGATTTGTCACTGAAATTCACTCATTGTAGCTGAAAACACAGCACAAATAACACATGAGGCGTCAGTCGAGAAAACAGATGGGCTGCGGCACACCTCTTTAAGGCTTTCATCTCTGCTTTATCCTTTTACACCTCCACACAGCTATAGTATAGATCGTCCTTGACGACAGCATAAATCAAGCACCGCGTTGTAAGCCTGGGTTATGTGCCAGCAAACGCATAAACTTAATTAACTTGTACCTTACAAGGTGTGCGTGCACGCAGAACTGTAATGAAAACTTAAATGCAAGACCAGAATTAGTCAGAAATAGATGAACAGGTGAAACAGATGTGAACTGCAATAAAGAGACGAAGGATGGAGAAATGAGGATGGTGGAAGTGTCAAAGGGGTACAGAAAGACTGGTAAACGTTTTTCATAGAGGCATACCTCAACAATGGACCTTAGATCCAACTATGTGAGGTCGCAAGCAATTGGAGTAGAATAAAGCCATGAGGACTGTGTTACAGTGATTTTACCATAGTTAAAGAATAGTTCTCTCAAAATGGAAGTATAATTTACTCAGACATAACTCTTATGCTTTTCCAAACCCATTTAACTTTCTTTTATGGAACACAAAAGGTGATATCAAAATAAAAAATTTAAATTAAATTAAATTACATTTTTAAACTAAACTAAATTAAATTAAACTAAATTAAATTAATAAAATAAAAGTTAAATTAAATAAAAAAAATTAAATCAAAATTAAATTAAACTAAATTTAATTAAATTATAAAATTAAAAAAATTTAATTAAATTAAATAATTGGAAGTTAAACAACCAGTCCTGACAGGGAATTCAGAAAAATGCAATAGCTTATTACCATCTTGCCAACTTGTTTAAAAAATATATATCAAATAATAGTTAAATAAAAATTTAAAGTAGTTGTTGTGAGGATGGAGATTTGGAATGGATGACCTGAGGAATACAAAAGGTGATTTTTGTTAATCTTTTTGTTTATTTTATCTTTTCAATATAATGAAAATGAAAGACTGAGGCTGTCAAGCTATAAATATGATGCAAAAGCACCATAAAGAAGGTCAATAAGACTAGGAACATGTATTAATAAAGTAAACAGAGTCAATTTCGATTTGAAGTTGCCATTAATTCCCCATAATGGTGTAACAAACAACTTGGACTACTTTTATTGCAGCATTTTCCACCTTGATTACTTTGGCTTATTGTATAAACAGGAATATGATAAAAATGCCAATGTTCAATAAATTATTACATGCATTAGCCATATTAATCCCAAAAAACAATTCCTCTGCTAAGTGAGTTCATTAGCTGTTTATGGCAAGCAAATGGGCATAATAATACAGAACTTGACTGATACGCAGTCATAGGTCTGTGCATCTCGGCTATTTCACATCAGCTTTGAATGTGGCATATCTAGTCAGATTACAGAGCCAAAAATCTGTTTCATAAAAATGCAAAAAACAAACTCTGCCTATAGATATTATAGATACAAAAAAAATGATTATTCTTCCTGAGCTTCAAACCAAGTCAATTACAGCGCTGCTTTGCTCATTTCTATTGCTTCAATATGCTCTGTGAAAATCATGGCTGTCGCAAGAAAACATTTCATTACAGTAATGATGGCACGATTCATCAAGCCCTCAACATGATCCATCACCGTATTATAAAAAGCAATCTGAGTTCCACAGATTTCATTGCAGAATATCCACCAGTTCATGGCTAACAGCTATGATAAAATGCAACAAGAAAAAAAAATGGAAAGAAAGGACACATAATGGAGGGAGACAAAAGGAAAGCCGGGCGATTTGCTCAAGGTCACGGGATTCTAGAGCGAGCCGGTATTCAGGGGGACGGACTCTCTAAGGAAGGACTACAAAAGATAGGGCGGGAGGAAGTCAGCTGCTTCTTGCTGAGCTGACATTTTCGATTAAGTCTTTCTTGGAGAAACGTCTAAATGGAAGTGCTTCCGCATGACAGTTTCATAGTTATTCATATCACGATTGTAAGTTACATTTATCTCTATTTTTCTTATGCCGGGTCATTAATTTAAGACATTATCTACAGCATTGTGTTGGAAAATAAGCCGTTTGTCCTCTGTAATCTCAGTTTGTCCTTTCAGCATGACTTCCGCTGCATTTGACACACACCATCGGCCAGCGGTTTTGTCCTCCTGTGGATCATAGGGGAGTGCATGAGCCATGGAGATTAGCCCTCCACGCTCAATAGCCCTCGACTGCAATGTTAAAGTACTTCCAGGTCATTTCAGCAGTTCAAACGGATCGTCTATAGTTTCTCATGCCATGACTGGCGCACTCAACATGGTAATGTTTTCCTAAATTCGACAGATAAAAGAGTATCAGTACTTTAACACTTCATATGGCTCCTGAGAGCCAAATGAGATAAATTTTATGGAAAAATTTAGATCATATCATTCAACGGCAATAAAACACCTAGAGAGCAGAGTGATCAGATGCCCTAATGCTGAAATATAATTATGGAAATAATAATTTAAGTATTGTGACAGAATTTATTATAAAAAAAAAAAATTATAAATTCTGCACATTACTCAAACTACATCACATAATCTTATTTGCAATATTTTGGTAAATCAACCTTCCTAAGACTCAAGTGTGAGGAAGGAAAATTGGCTGAAACATTGAAATCAAATTTTGAATTTCAAAACATTACAAATAAATCCCGCAAACTACTCAAACTTGCATCTTCAGAAAATTTTATTTAGAACTGTTCAGTCAATCAACATTCCTCAGCCTCAAGTGAAACGCTGAAATTAAAATTTAGGAATTTAGTGAAATTTAGGAATTATGCAAATTTGAGCATTGTGCGGGACTTTTTTTTTTGCATTGATATTGGAATTTTATCCGACACGCCTACAAATAATTCAGTAGTGTGAGGCACTATATTTTTTATCTGACAAATAATTTACTAAAATAAACATTTTAAGTTAATAAATACATTTTAGCAAAAAATTACATTAAAGTCTGCATGAACCGGAAGTTGCTGCCAACTTCGGTACTGTGACGAATTTCCAACTGAAAGCTCTCGGATTTCATCAAAAATATCTTAATTTTTGTTCTGAAGATGACTGAAGGTTTTGCAGGTTTGGAACGACACGAGGGTGTACATAATTAATGACAGAATTTATTTTTGGGTGAACTATCCCTTGAAAAAAAAAACATTATAAATTACATTAAAAATGAAACAAATAAATACAATACATACAATTAAATTGTTATGATTTAAACCAAGTGCCATGGCCAGAAAGGTTCAAAAATATATATAAAATTTAAATTGTAAAATATTTCTTT
>NW_015552615.1:5327772-5330500 GCF_001515605.1 Sinocyclocheilus anshuiensis | reverse complement strand
GTATAATAAAAACATCTACTGCAATATTTACAGGTTTTTATATTACATAAAAATACAAATGCCATCTTTACAAAATGTTATGAAACAAATAAGAAATTCATGTGAAATTCATATCAGTTGCAGCACTCTAGATTTGATCTGCTGCACTGGTATCACTTTCGCTTAAAGAATGCAACATATCATTGTGAATCATGCCTCTTATGTCCCTTTTTTATTGTTATCTGTTTTGAGACCAGATGGCACCTGCAATTCCCACGCTTTCACTTTTCAAGTTATGAGAAATCTCCGCCACACTTGCTCGGAGACAAACATTAACACAGCAAGACGACAGAGCAATAAAGTCACAAATTAATATTCACAATATGTTCCAATTAACACTATTACTTTATTTCTCATTATGGCAACTGTGGAAGTGACGAGATAAATAACTTGAAGTATCATCTTCCCACACAGACAGCTATTTTTCTGAAATGTGTCAGTGAGATTTGGGCGGAAGGTCAGGTCAGAGCCACAGATTATAAACTTCCAGTGGGCCGAGGTTGACAGAGTGGCACAGAGCGGCGGTGTGAGTCAGTGCCGCACATGTCAGTTTGAGGAAATGGTTAAGCAAACAAATCTTTATCAAAGCAAAACAATTAAATCGGAGTCTACACAATCAGACAGGCATCCTGCTGCATTGCATCTTGCCGTTTCTTCAACATCCACTAACATGAGCTGTGCATATTTTATAGTTCGGAGTGGATCAGTTTTTTAAAATCTGAATTCGTAAAGGAAAATTCCTTATTACATAATTAATAAAGGTCAGGAGGCATGATAAAATGTGTCCATTCATTGAACATTTTTTAGATATAACTGTACTAAACCGGACACATTTAATTGACAATGTTGCAGTCAAAAACAGCATATAATCAAGCTTAAATGGCAATTTACAATAGTACACAACTATCAAGATTCTTTAATCCAATTCCAAACAAAAATGAAAGAATTTGGCTTTGTATATAATATTAGTATTCTTACATATAGTCATAGTCAGGGCTTAATTTGTGCCGGAACAAGCCGGATCCTGATCCGGCACCTCCGAATTTGTCCGAAATCTGACCCGGCACCTCATTTGACAGATCCCCTCCTCACGCGCCAATTAAAGACGTTTGTGTTGACCTATAGCGTGCATATATTTCATGAAAAAAACTTCTATTATGAGCAGGCTTGCCTAGCATCTACATTTGAAACAACAAACTTGAGCGCGCAAAGAGATGCGATGTGGCTGCTCTCACAAACCCGAATGCACGGATCCAATACTGATACATATGCGTTTTCTTTCTCAGATGTTTACATTTAGTTAAGACAAAACCGACTGTGTTTACGAGGATAATCGCCAGGACGGCCATTTTGACGTCATTTTTTGTGTGTATTTGGCCACGTAAGCGCAACAAGCTGTGAAAAATAACTCAATTTGGTACTCTCGAGGCGGCGCGATATGGATAGCGCATAGGAAACCCCCTTTGGAGCACGCGAGTATCGAATGGCTTAAACTTAAAAAGATGTGCAAATGATACAGTTTTGTGACGATGCAACAATGACTCGATTAGGCAAGTGACAATTCTGTCGACTGTCCCGAAACCCGAGCAAAAGTCTTGTATCGCAGCGTGCAGTAGTGCAGACGAGATGCGCTGTTGTGAAGATGCTCTGAGAGTGAGAGAAGACACGGTACAGCTGAACCACTCACGCTGTTTTAAATGACTGATTTAATCTGATAGTATGTGTGGATTTATTTACTCATCTAATCTACATGCTCTATTGAATATATTTGCAGAAATTTCCCTCATTATAAACTCGAAAGCAGATTAAACAATTCTATTATACAGAAATTTAAGGAAAAAAATCCTTGACTTTTCCAAAACTTTTCCAGGCCTGGAAATGGCTGTTTAAAATTTCATGACTTTTAAATTTTTTTCATGACCGTAAGAAGATGCACGCTGTTAATCACGTAAGCTGGTCCTCCATTGCGCGAATGCTCCGTTACCTCTCCCTCCTCTAATCATGCCGGATCAGTCACCCCACTTTGTTCCGGGACCTCGCAATTTACAAATTAAGCACTGGTCATAGTGTATTTGAAGGTATAACATTAAAATTATATATAGTTATATATAGTTGTGCTGCTCCTATTCTCTGGAATTCTCTCCCACAATCTATACGAGAAAGTGACTGTCTGACTACTTTTAAATCATGTCTTAAAACTTACTTGTTTAAATTAGCTTTCTCTGATCAATTTTAAATTATTTTATGTTAATAGTTGTTGTTTGTTGTATTGCTGTCTTGATTTTATGATTATCACTTAAAGGGGTCATATGATGCGATTTCAAGTTTTCCTTTCTCTTTGGAAAGTTACAAGCTGATTGTGCATAGATAAGATCCCTGAAGTTGCAAAGACTAAATTCTCAAAACCAAAGAGATATTCTTTATCAAAGTTCTACGGCTCGTTCTAACACGCCCCCACATATCTACCTCACTATGTGGAAATATTTGCATAATGCCGCCCAAATGTGCACGCAAAGAAAGGCAGCGTGGTTTCAGGAACAGCAGTTAGTGTTGAAGTAGCCATGTCAGGGAGACGCGGTGTGTTTCAGTGCGAAAGCAAAAGCACTTTATTTGGCCTTCCGGAAGTAGATGCAATTAGGAATCATTGGTTAAGATTTATTTACAACAGAACAGCACAACCCAGATGTTC
>NW_015552615.1:5326377-5327283 GCF_001515605.1 Sinocyclocheilus anshuiensis | reverse complement strand
TATATATATACATACATATATATACGCACACTGTATATGAAAAGTGAGATTAAGTGTGAAGACTAATGATTTTATATCATGCAGGATATAAATTCTTGTATTACATAAAATGTGTTTAATCAAGAATAATGGCTCCTTTAATTTGGGCTAATCATTTCAACCTTTTCCAAGGTAACGTCTTCAACATGCTTCTTCACTCTCATCCGGATGAATGCAGGCCACACAAAAACAAGCTAATTTGCTCATGCAGGTGGAGATGGATGCATGTTAGATCAATAGCACTGGTTGTCCGTAAACGCTTTCCAGTGCCGTAATTGGTATATGATTACATGCGTTCAGCCGTGCTCAGATCCACAGTGACAGGTGCCTATTGGAGATGAAAAGAAATGAGGGATGAAGGAGAGGTAAACTGGAGGGGTAAGGACCAACAAGACGCATCTCATTAACCACTGATAGCACTCGATGAGTGTGAAATTGCGTTTTGTGAGGTGTCAGGGTGTGTTATCGCACTGATCTAATAACGACTCGGCACACTAAAACAACTCTGGTACATCGTAACGACCCGAGTGTGACTCTCAGAGAGAGGACAGAAATGGGGATGATGTATGTTAGCATATTTTGACAGCACAACAATAGGAATAGATGATTGGAGTGGAGCAGGGGCACTTTTGACAGGGGATGCAGAGGAATAATGCATCTGCCTATTACTGTCCTGTCAAAGCAAAAACAAACAGACAAACAAACAAGTACAAAAAAAGCATGCAAATAAAACACAAGTGACTCAAAAAAAAAAAATAATAATAAAAGTAAAAGTCAAAAGTAAAGTAAAGTAAAAAAATAATAGGGGATAACGTCTCAGGTTACTTATGTAACCATGGTTCCCTGAGTAGGGAACGAGACACTGCG
>NW_015552615.1:5317851-5326283 GCF_001515605.1 Sinocyclocheilus anshuiensis | reverse complement strand
TCGCTCTTACCACAGAAATGCACGCTTCAAACAAAACAGTCAATGAAGACGAAGAAGAGAATGATGTGTGCTCCCGGCGCCTATTTATTCTATAGTCGCACCGGTAGTTACGTCATGGCTGTCACCGGCCAACGAGTTGGTGTTTTTTCAATGTATGCTTCAGACACGGGTCACGACGAGGCGTTCCCCATAGCGACCCCTAGAGGACGCAGTTCGAAGTTCCCATGAAAGGGAACTGTACTTTTGACTGTGCTTTTTGTTTTACTGTCCTGCCAAAACATTAAAAGAACAAAAAATATTTCTGTGCCGTTAACTAACTAAAACCAAAAGCATCTTTTTTTTTTTTTTAAACTCTTGAAATCAGACCAATGTTTTTACCAAAGAAACTCCCCACTCCAAAGTCCGCAGCAGCAGACCAGGGAACATAAAATTACCCACAACTCACTATGAAGAGAGCAATAAATTAGGTAGCACAAATTAGTCCACCAAAAAATGATTCCATTCTGACGCTCCAGAGTGAACAAGCCTCTTGAGTATTGAATTTGCTGAAGCAGACAGTTGACCTGCACATTCCTGTTTGTCTTACTGTCTGAACAGTCATTCTGACACATAGAAAAAAAATGGCTAACAATACTGCAGTCAAAAACATATTATTCTATTTTAACATATTAAGGGGATAATTCACCTAAACATAATTTTTTCCCATTTACTCACCCTCATGTTGTTCCAAACCTGTATGAATGTTGGTAACCAAACAGCTGTTAGTAGCCATCGACTTCCACATTATTTTTTTTCCACAATATAAAAGTCAATGGTTACCAGTGACCGTTTGGTTACCAACATTGTTAAAAATACCCTCTTTTGTGTTCAGTAGAAGAAATGAACACAAATGAATACAGGTTTGATGATGACAGAACTGGTTGACAGAACCGGTCCCTTTAAAAGTTTTTTTTTTTAATTCATATGAATACATGCAAAAAAGAAATTAAATATTTTTAAGGATATCTACGATTCTAACGATTTTATATCTTGCAGGACATAAATTAGCACTTCACTCTTTTCTTGTATTATACAAAATGTGTTTAACCTAAAAACACCAAGACACATGTTGCTATATAAACAAACTGTATGATATCATTCACAAACATTTCCGAAAACAACTGTGATAGCAGACAACTAATGCACAGCATTGAATTCTTGGAAAGGACTCCTTCATTGTCTCTGGAAACATGGGATTCCAACTACAAGCAGGAATGCTGGGAAGTGCTTTCGTGTCTTTGTTGTGGGTTTGGTAGGATAATAAGATTACGTGCGACTCCTGGCAAATCTACCGCCTCAAAAGATAAGGCCAATTACTCTGTTGTCTGCAACGACCGACAAAAAAAAAAGGAGAATAAGACAGCTCCTGTGGATCTTACGTGAAGATGGGAGGGAAAGTCAATCTACTCGACAATAACGCCGTTTTTTTATAGCGAAGAATGTTTGTTGTTTGTTTATGTGGTGGGTGTTGACAAAGCTTCTTAGTACAGCCAAGGTTAAGAAAGTAAAACACTTGGCTGTTTACTTCAAGAGGCTGAAGGAAAAGAGAGAGAGAGAGAAGAGAGAAAGAGAGAGAGAGAGAGAGAGAGAGAGAGAGAGAGAGAGAGAGAGAGAGATAAATGAAAGACTACAAGCTTCTAAGATGATAAAAGTGACACCTGAAGAGACTCAAAGCCACATAATCGCATTAAAACCTTACAACAAACTTAGCCTTCCTGTTTGGTATGCTACAGACGGTGGGCTGAGCTGAAGCCAAAAGAGAACAGCGGTGCTTTGGACACTAATACTTTAAAATTGGTAAGTTAACATGTATGTAGACTCATAAACCATGTAGCTAAACACAAGAGGCTTAATAATAAGCCAACTGGATATTTAACAGGCATTTTTAAATAACCAATGTGATTTAGTACATATCGTATATGTGTATTTCCTTATGTTTGGATAGACACTGATATATACATTGTGTAACCCAAAATGACTGTATTCAACACAAATTGGTTTTGCTGGTGGTTCTGAGGCCCAAAATCAACAGAGCTTCTAAAATGTAATCCCCTACATCAGTGGTGCCCAATCCTGCTCCTGCGGGCCAACGTCCTGCAGAGTTTAGCTCCAACCTGCTCCAACACACCTGCCTGGAGGTTTGTAGTAATCCTGAAGACTTTGATTAGCTGGTTTAGGTGTGTTTAATTAGGGTTGGAGCTAAAATCTGCAGAACATTGGCCCTCCAGTAGTAGGTTTGGATACCACTGCCTTATATACAAATATTACTTATAAATACAAATTAAACAAATGTTGGGAAAACCAACTAAATTAAAGAGGCTTAAGTTGAAGTACTAAAATTACTAAAACTTAAACCAAAATAAAAATGAAAGCCAATCCAAAATATCTATAAATACTATCACTAATTATGTAATTTTTGTAAATCATGTAATGCATTTAGCTGTAATCTGACATTTAAACTGCTTCAGCCTGTTCTGAATTATTTGTGAAGCTCAAATTATTAAACTCGGCCATACAAAAACTGAAAATGAATGTACTTTTATTAAAAGTCACATCTATAAATAAACTTGACATTAAAAAAGGTCCGTCTTGGATAGGGGTGCGCTGACTGATTGGCTACCAATCACTATCGGCCGATAATCACTTTGGGATGATTGATCGGCGGTCTCTATAAAGGCCGATCGCAAAAAAACGATCTCAAGCTGATGACGCGCCTACCGTGAGTGGTTTGGCACGACATGCAGCAGCACAGTCTCAGTCTCTGTCTTGACCAGGTGAAATCATTATAATGCTGAAGGTTGAGGTACAATTCATATTTCTTCATTAAATAACTTAAAGTAATTTGAAAACTTTCTGTGAGATAATTTCAAAGATAAAATGCGCAAACGGTTTCACAACGCGTCTACACTATAAGCGAGCTGCACGCTGCACAGTCGACACCGGATTCGTCACTTGCACAATCGAGGCAGTGTCGCGTCGTCACTAAAGTTTATAAATTGCATTTCTTTTTCATTCTTGCCAGTGTTCAACCATTCAGCGCTTGCACGCTCTCCTGGAGACCGTGCGCTCCTGTGCACACACATAACGCCAGGTTCACATTACTTAGTTTGCAATGCGTATGCGGTGCGTATTTTTTACACGCTCATGTTAATAGATTAAAGCAGTCACACTGCACACGGTTGCGGTCCGGCAGTGCGTTCCATGAGTGGTGCGTCTGCAGCAGTGCAGAGATCGTTTCCGCACCGAGTCTATTTTTGCTGTGCTGCAAGCAAAGAATTAAAGTAACAGCACATTG
The DNA here is from genome assembly GCF_001515605.1 of Sinocyclocheilus anshuiensis. Lineage (NCBI taxonomy): Eukaryota > Metazoa > Chordata > Actinopteri > Cypriniformes > Cyprinidae > Sinocyclocheilus > Sinocyclocheilus anshuiensis. The sequence goes on along the minus strand of NW_015552615.1, from coordinate 5,322,949 downwards.
TTTGCGGTAAATATGAACATGGATTGACACAAAAATGTGGTAATTACACCATAAATGCATATAATTAAAGTCTACTGTGTTTCACAGTCAACACAAACATTTTTGACTAGGTTTAAAGCACTTTTAGATAAAGAAGGCAATAATACATGGCACTCATGGAGGTAGGTAAACAAAGTTCTTTATGAACCACAGGATTGCTTGTAATAAAGATTTAAATGCAAAAGAAAAGGCAGTAGAGCTGACTGTTTATATCAATGGTAAGTTTTAATTCAGAATGTTTGTGATAATGTAAGAAAAGTAGTTTAAATGGTTTGCCACTTGCTTGAGCAACTTAATATATCAATCTAGAAGTAAATGCAAAAGTAAAAACCATTGAATAATGTGTTTCTTATATTTATTGCGTTTAAACACGTCTATGAAAGATTGTATTACTGTACTGTGTAAAAAAAAGAATCTCAATGCTGAAAAAGCATTTTAAGTAACAATGTTTGGATTTAAAATCAAAATAATGGATAAATGTTGTCTTTGTAGTAAACAGCCACGGATCAGTTGCAGACTCCTGTGTGAAAGCACAGTCAGTGCTGCTTCTGCACCGCTTACATGGAGTGCATACGCACTGCAAACGGAGTATGTGTGAACCTGGCGTAAAAGGCCTCACATACAGCTCACGAAATCAGGCTTGTGCTGTGTGTAAGCTATTGTGCAAAAATGTCTAAAAAAATGCCCCCTTCCACCCCTCAAATTAAAAAAAAATCCCCTCTCACAAGAGTCATCTAAGAGGGGAATTCATTTTCAAAAATGAAATTCAGGCCCTGAATAAATGTCTAAAAATCTTGATTGGATCATCACTATAAATAATTCAACAAGATAAAAAGGCAGCTTTAAAAAGATCAGTATCGGTGACCGTATCGGCGGATACTGCTTTCTGTGATCTGCGATCGGCCTCAAAAATCCTAATCGGAGCACCCCTAGTCTTGGGCAAAGTTTCTTTATTTACTTCTAGGCATGATCTGTACTGTTGAATCAGGAAATTCAATGAAATTCAAGTTCCCCAAATAAACCTCCATTTTCCATTAAAAACAGATCGTTTCATGCCATTAGATGAACCAATAATGCTGTATTGGGCTGGTTGGAATGCTCAAATAAATGGAATGCTTTTATAAAAAGTGCAACAGTGGGGTTCCGAAAGTAAAAATCCCACTCATTTTCTCCATAGGCAAATTGATTTTTAATGACAGACCTATTGTGAGCTATGAGGTTGTTAATTCGTTGGTATATGCTTTTGGTCTCATTTTCAAACACTTTTTTTGCTTTTAATGTTGTGATTCACCATGTAGCTGATTGGTTTGGTTTACATTTTCTAACTCCTAAACAAAGACTTTTTAAAAATACCTATGGGAATAATGAATGGGGAAAACATTTCCCGAACCAAGCCTGCTGACAAAAGCTTGCTAATGCAATTCCCAAGATTATATACAGTGACAACCACTATATTAACTTAAAAAAAATGACACTTTAGTTTTAAGTGCACACATTGCACCTAAACGTGGTAATTACACCATAAATGCATATAATTAAAGTCTACTGTGTTTCACAGTCAACACAAACATTTTTGACTAGGTTTAAAGCACTTTTAGATAAAGAAGGCAATAATACATGGCACTCATGGAGGTAGGTAAACAAAGTTCTTTATGAACCACAGGATTGCTTGTAATAAAGATTTAAATGCAAAAGAAAAGGCAGTAGAGCTGACTGTTTATATCAATGGTAAGTTTTAATTCAGAATGTTTGTGATAATGTAAGAAAAGTAGTTTAAATGGTTTGCCACTTGCTTGAGACTCCTGTGTGAAAGCACAGTCAGTGCTGCTTCTGCACCGCTTACATGGAGTGCATACGCACTGCAAACGGAGTATGTGTGAACCTGGCGTAAAAGGCCTCACATACAGCTCACGAAATCAGGCTTGTGCTGTGTGTAAGCTATTGTGCAAAAATGTCTAAAAAAATGCCCCCTTCCACCCCTCAAATTAAAAAAAAATCCCCTCTCACAAGAGTCATCTAAGAGGGGAATTCATTTTCAAAAATGAAATTCAGGCCCTGAATAAATGTCTAAAAATCTTGATTGGATCATCACTATAAATAATTCAACAAGATAAAAAGGCAGCTTTAAAAAGATCAGTATCGGTGACCGTATCGGCGGATACTGCTTTCTGTGATCTGCGATCGGCCTCAAAAATCCTAATCGGAGCACCCCTAGTCTTGGGCAAAGTTTCTTTATTTACTTCTAGGCATGATCTGTACTGTTGAATCAGGAAATTCAATGAAATTCAAGTTCCCCAAATAAACCTCCATTTTCCATTAAAAACAGATCGTTTCATGCCATTAGATGAACCAATAATGCTGTATTGGGCTGGTTGGAATGCTCAAATAAATGGAATGCTTTTATAAAAAGTGCAACAGTGGGGTTCCGAAAGTAAAAATCCCACTCATTTTCTCCATAGGCAAATTGATTTTTAATGACAGACCTATTGTGAGCTATGAGGTTGTTAATTCGTTGGTATATGCTTTTGGTCTCATTTTCAAACACTTTTTTTGCTTTTAATGTTGTGATTCACCATGTAGCTGATTGGTTTGGTTTACATTTTCTAACTCCTAAACAAAGACTTTTTAAAAATACCTATGGGAATAATGAATGGGGAAAACATTTCCCGAACCAAGCCTGCTGACAAAAGCTTGCTAATGCAATTCCCAAGATTATATACAGTGACAACCACTATATTAACTTAAAAAAAATGACACTTTAGTTTTAAGTGCACACATTGCACCTAAACCTGTACAAAGTGGTAAACGATGGACAAATGCACATGAAAAATCACAGAGCAGCAGCACATCAGCACTGCGCCTAACACTTTCTCATTTTGCCGTTTATCTGCAGAGCGTCTGGAACAGCAGGGGGTGGCTATGCCCCTGAGATTTGTGGCCACACTCGGTTGAGTAAAGACGACACACACGTAGTTGGCATACACAGAGTGCTGGGTGAAGCTCTAATGCGCCTCTGTCCTCCCTCTCTCAATCAGTCCAGAACAAATATCTGATTCCGTCAGATTAACAGCCTCAATTTCGACGACTGCCACGCCGTGCCTTGGGGAGACTGAATTCAGGCTTTGTGTGCCAATATTAGTGTCGCTACAACCAATTCTATATGTCAAGCCTATTTGGTGGCATTAGAGGACACCCATGGAAGAAAAACCAGGAAAACAGGCATAGAGAGAAAAGGGATACAGGTAAATGATGAAAAGAAAATCACCCTCCAAATTGTGGCCATCTCAATTTGAGTGACCTCATCATGACAAGATGAGCAAAGTTGGCTCCAAACCCAGCTGGGACTGATAACAACTCCCTCCGGCATTACAGAGACAATCAATAACCTAGTCGGAGCATGCATAATTATTACGGCAGGGGACTAGAAGAAATACACAAGTCAAAGAGGGGTCCTCAATTACCAACAGGCAATGGACCGGGCGCCATGCTGTCAAATGATTGGTTTTCTCGGCAGCCCTGTGTATTCTACTGATCACCCAAAAACAACCCGGGGTGTCTCAGCACTGAACAAAAAGGCCATGAAGGTGACACTAGCAACACGCTCTGTATATACTGCTATACTCAACTGAAACACTATACACTTCTATTATGCACACTATTAGTGATTTCAAAAGTAGGGAAAAACTGAATGACTGACCAGTGGCTCTTTTCAAACGCTGCATTCTAAATCAGTACAATACACAGACAAGATATCAATGTAAACCGTTATATCTTATAGTGCTGGTACGTATGACCAAACTCTGTGTCATCACGTTCTATTAGTTCTACAGCTTCAGTTTCGTAACTTTCACGCTTAGTAACACATACAGCTGTTCCCTCACCACAGTGCAACAGTGAAAAGGGACCCCCTTTCAAACAGTGTCGTGTTCCGAACGTTGTATAAGCGACATACACCGGTATTGCGGTATTTTAAAAATTCATATCATAACAAAAATAAACACCGGTATTCGGTATGAACCGGTATACCGCCCAGCACTAATATCTTAAGTGAATCTAAACGGAATTGATAATGTGATGCATCACAAATTAGATCTGAAAGACAGCAAGAGATAACGTGCAGTCTATTATGTTGTTCATAATATTAGACGAAGACTAATATTCACAAGAGAAAACGCTCCCTGCTTTTGGATGGATAACTTCAACAGCTTTAATAAAGCCATACAGTTACATACTCAAAAAAAACTTCAAACACTCTTTGTTCTATTGATAATAATGTGATTCTTTGTTCTTTGTTTTATTACCCTTTTTACTTGTTTACTTGTCTTTTTCAAAGCAGTGTTTAGGCAACATGCCATTGTTTGAAAGTGTTTTTTATTAATTTCATTTGCATTACTTTTAAACTTTTTCTTATTCTTATTCTAACTTGTTTATAATAATTAAACTGTTAAATGCACTATATTGGCAAATGGCAAGTAACATTTAATTACATTTGGAATTCTGGGGTATAAAAAGTAAAAGTATGAAAGCATGAACTTTTTACAGTGTACGCACGAACACGTCTCAAAACACACAGATGTTCTCAAAAAAGGATCGCTTCTACACAGTGGTGGACGAAGTACACAAATCAAGTACTTGAGTAAAAGTACAGATACATATAATAAAATATTACTCCAGTAAAAGTAAAAGTACTCCTTTTTCAATTTTACTCGAGTGAAAGTACAAAAGTACTCTATTTTTTATGTACTTAAGTAAAAAAGTACTGATAGATAGATTTATTTTGCAATTTTATATAGTCTACTTAATTTAATTTTATATTAGCACATATTTTTTATAATCCTACCGCTCAAAATACCTGGGATTTTCCCAAAATAACCACTATATGGAGTCAAGATATATTTGTGTTGTTGATATGGACTACGTTGACGAGAGTGATGTAGTAATGTTCACTGTGAAGCTTACACTGCGAAGTACCTGAGAGAAAACAGATTTGACCATCTGATTTTCACCAGTAAGAAAAAAGTTGTTTTAAAGCTTGTTGTTTTGCAGAACATCACAGTTA
>NW_015552615.1:5283364-5317615 GCF_001515605.1 Sinocyclocheilus anshuiensis | reverse complement strand
GTTCTTACTTGTGAATTCAGTTCACTGGAGACTCGCACTAAACGGTTCATTTGAATCAGTGAGTTGTCGACTCGAGAACAGCTGCAATCGGTTCATTCTAATTCGTCAATGAATTGTTTGGTGCGATTTGCGAACGATTTAAAAGGTTCATTGAAAAGAATCAGTTCATTCTTGAATCAGACACCGCTTCTGCGTCTCGGAGCACGTGATATATTATAAGGAGTAACGATATGTTTTATGAAATGTAGTGAAGTAAAAAGTACGATCTTATGCTTTGGAATGTAGTGAAGTAAAAGTAAAAGTTACTCAAAATAAAACGACTCCAGTAAAGTACAGATACTTGAAAAATGTACTTAAGTACAGTAACGAAGTAAAGCTACTCCGTTACTGTCCACCACTGCTTCTACAATGCTGGCTCTTAATTAGAAAAGAGATGCTTCTAGATAAATTACATAACTGATGCAATTACTGATAAATTACATTTCCATCTTTATAAGAACTAAGTGACTTGAATGGAACACAAATGAAATGACGTTAATAATGGCAGTGTTTTAAAATCATTCTATTTAATTGAACAGGCTCTAAATTAGTCCCAGAACCACAATGTAAGTGGTAGAAAAAGCAAAGCTTGCAGGATATGGAAAAGATGGATTTTAACAAGCTTTTAAGTTTAGAAGCAACTGTACAGCAAAAATAACGACAGACAGTGAAGTAAAGAAACAGACCCAAGCTGTGTGTTTGGTTGTACTCCAACACAAACAAATGAAATAGACACTTGCTAATCCAGCACGTCACTGTAGTTAATGAAGTTGTGCAGCTGTAGTGCAGAGGATGCCAGTTTTTGGATCTGTAATTTGCATCCCTTCAGAGTTATTTCTCTCTAGTAGCATCTTTCATTGAGTGATGGATTTTTCATTGTTTCACACCATTTGATTTAACATCATACCGTATTACGCCAGTAGGATTTTTTGTTTTAACGGCAACAAAATATAAACCATGAACTTACAAAGTGTAATTTTATCAAAAAATGTAATAAGTCATTGATAAGTCAAACTTATCTCTTTCCTCTCTGATGTCCTTAAAAGATCATATCAGTCCTAAGTGAGCAAAAACTTCTTTATCCCAAAGGCTGGTTCTGTCAACTGAATCACCCGATTCATTGACTCACAAGAATGATTCATTAATGAATCAGACATCACTTGCATGAACGTGAAATATGTCAAGATTTTTATTGAATAACAACTTCAATTTCATCCTGATTCTTACATAAAGCTAGTATATGAATATATTTTCATTGTGTTTTTTGTCAGTTTGTCAGCCCTAGTCTATCCTATTTTGTTTTCATTAAACTGAAAAGAGTGGCTCGGACGTCCTTCACAAATTCTCCTTTTGTGCTCCCTGGAAGACAAAGTCATACGTGTTTAGAACAACATGAGGGTGAGTAAATGATGACCGAATTTGCATTTGTGGCTGAACTGTCTCTTTAAATTGTTCTTGATTCGACTTCAGCGCGAACAGAAAAAAATGTGTCACAGACTGTCACACCATATGATGATCAGCTCAAAATGCTACAGATATGGACGTGTAAAAAAAGCACGCCACGTCAACCATACATCACAAACATCTTACCAAGCTATGGCTAATTACATCCAGTTTCCTCGAGTGCTTGCTGACCATGTGTGAGGTATGTATGAGTGATCTGGGACGATTTGGTTTTTAGTAGAGAAAGAGAGATAGACGGATGGTGCTGGAAAAGTCCAGAGACATGACTGTGTTTGATGGGACGCAAACGGCACCACATGCACGTCTGAAATCCAGAGCTTAAAGAGGATTTATTCCAACTTAGAGACATTCATAGAGACAAGACATCAGTGCCTCTAGAAACTCTCTCAAATGCACACGCACAGAAAACACAGATGTACCAGAGATGGAGATAGAAAATAAGCATTTGTATTTAGGCTATTATGACTATTTCCTCACCAGGTGAAACATGGAGTTGACGGGTTTCGAGTGTTATGACTAAACAAAACTGACAAACGTGGACTTCAACACACAGACACGCATGCAAACGCAGCAAAGGCCCTGGGGTTTGATGCACGAGAGTAATTAAACTGGCTTTTATGCAATGCATGTGCGAGGATTCATACAGGCGCTATTTTGCACCAGCGGGAGGGATGAGGTAGCCTAGATGAAAGGAATGATAAGTTTAGAGTTCAAAGACAAAGCAGGAAAATGGATTTCCGCTCTTTCAGTATTCCCAATAAACAAACAAGCGCAGGTGCTGGTACACACATTATGATCTATCACTCGTGCTGTACGCACACGTGTGTATGTGTGTGCGTGTGTGATCATTTGTGTGCACACGCACAGGTAAAAGGAACTGTATTCTGTAGAGAGTAGCGCTGGCTCGCCTCTGAACAAGCCTGTCAGGCATTCATAATGCAAAAGGCTAAAAATACATCAGAGGTTCACCCACACACACACACACGGCATCTGGAATTCTCCTCATCCTATGATCAGAGCTAACCGAGAAAACCTGAGCTAACGACAAGCGTTTTATTGGCAGCATACAAACTAGGGTTGTGCGGTATCAAAAATTTCCAGGTACGACATCAGAATATTGCAAATTTCAGTAGCTCACATGGGCGACAATGTACTGCTATCCAGCACAGTTCAAAGAGTGTGACGTGAAGCGTAAAAGTGGATATATTGAGATTCATTAAAAAACTGTTTAGCTATCAAATTTACAAATTTAAAACTCATTTTGCAATGCATCTATAACTGAAAGCCATTCGCAATCAATTGTGGATTTTAACTATTATCAAAGCTCAACAAGTATATAATAACAAAAACACTTTTTACATAAGTGTACAAGTGAGGTCTGTTCTAGCGAGTCACACACATTTGAACTTCTGTGTGCAGTGTATTTGATGCGCACTTTTGTAACCATCTCACATTCATAGTTTATTTGTATCTGCCGTCAGATTATCAGAGACGTTGTTGTTATAACGCGTTGCTATGGGTTGCATCTTGCTTTGGATTTGACTGATAGACTGCCGTTCTAACACCGCAAGCTTCATGCTTTCTAACCATATGTTGTAATTATTCTGCTTATTTTACAATACAAGAATTTTATAATAGCAGTCCCATATTCATAATTGTGACGACAGTCTGTTTACAATGGTTAACATTGTAACATGTTTACATCTACCAAAGTCTTTATATAGTGTGGGCATATAGTGCATCTATTATTTATATATATATTATATTATACATACATACATACATAACTATTACTCTCTGCACAACTCCGTATACACTGGACTGATTTTAATAACTTTAATGTACTTGAACTGTGCACCAAACATACATTCCTATAGGAATATACAAGTATCTGCTTGGGACTTGGTATCGGCAGATACACTACGATTTGGATCGGGCACAAAAAACCTGATTGGGACATCCCTAATTATTACAGATTTGTTCGCATTTTCTGTATGTTTTGATGTGATTTAAAAAAGAAAAAACAAAAATCTGATACAATCTTCATCTTTGTATTCATAAAAGTAATGAGGCCTAATACTTTTATTTACAAGCGAATGAAAAGCGCATGGCGGAACAAGTGAAAGAGATGAGCTGAATGAAAATGCACAATCACGCTCTGACAGCAGATGGCGCTGATGGAACAGCAGAAATGCAGGCTCCATTAGTTAACATTAATTCATTGGTAACAAACTGTCAATGAAAAATTATTCTCTAAAGCATTTATTAATCTTAGTTCATTTCAACATGTAATAACACGTTATTAAAATTAGCTGCAATATTTAATGGACCTAGTTGTATTATTTAATGGAGCTAACATGAACTAACAGTTGTATTTTTTTAACAAAGAATAATAACTTATGTAACAAATAGATATTGTTCATTGTTAATGTTAGTGCATAAACTAACTTTTACTAATGAGACCTTATTGTAAAGTGTTAGCTATTGTTATTTACAGTATATTATACTGTAATTCTTTTGCACTTTAATCTGTTTGAAACATTCGTTTACTTTATAAATTTATAGTGTTTTGCTTTGTTTAAATGTTTAGTTTTTTTGTTATAAGAAAAAATTATTAAACCTGTTATACTGTATGACAACACTTTTTAAAAATTATATTAATATTTCAATACATCGTACACCATGATAAAAGCTTCAGCAATTATCGCAATATGAAAATTTGATAGTCACATGCCTACATCACAGGAACAAATTATATTTTACAATATATTTAAAGACAGTTTTTTTTTTTATTGTAATAATACTATACAATACTACTGTTTCACTGTATTTTTGATCAAATAAATGCAGCCTTGGTGAACAGACTTCTTTCAAAAACTGTACTGATTCCAAACATCATATCCAAGTTCTATTTTTTTTTTTTTTTTTAAGAGTAGAACTACAAATATTATACAATTAAATGCAATTGAAGCCGCTTGTCTGTTGCCAAGTGTTGATGTAATATCAAGACCAGACACTGATTGTGTTAAAGCCTAAATTTTAGTACTGATCCAATCCTAACACTAGCTCATTCTCCTAAACGTTCTTTATCACAACATTAAAAGCTAGCTATTGCAACCAAATTAAACAATCTGCCAGTCCCATAAATGAGCCTGAATAACTGACTTTTGTTCAATTACATGGCTAATTAATTAATTCCCATGCTATTGCTACATACAACTGTGCTTAAACACTTAATCACACAGCTAAATGTGATCAGAACGACTGAACGCGTCAGTTTGATTACTATGCTCCAAACTAGAAACTGCTTCCTACAGACGCCCACAGCCATCAAACTTCAGCTGTAAACAACTATTCCAGTTCAGACATCAACATCTTATGCTGCTTTGCTACTATTTCATCATTTGTACGTGGGAGAAAAAGCAACATCAACACTATACGTAGTGCTTGTCAGCCGCCAGATCCCAAGCCGATGGAAACTGTGGCACTAATATAAAGTGCTGACGTTGATTGGGCCGCTAATACACGCAAAACACAAGTAAATGGAACCACCGCGAGCAGCTTAAGAATTTTTCCGGCTTGTTAATGTGTTGCATCCACATCACTGACCATCATGGGTGAGTCACTAGCAACAAATAGCCATCTCACCAGCAGGCTACGATACCTCAAGTCACAGTGAGACATTTAGACATTTACATCCTTTTTCGTTTTATAGCAGCAGGTTTCTAACCAGGCTCCCAAAGCGGTGCTTTGCTGTCGATATGTGCAAACAAATCGATCCGATTAAAAAGAACTCTGCAGGGTGGACAAGTGAGATACAGATACTAGATATTCAAGCTGTTTGTTTTCCATGCAAGCGAGCCTCGGTATATTGTTCGGAAATCATGTAAACATGATGCTGGTTTTACACAAATTTATCATAGTGTCCATGAACAACGCCAAGGTTAGTGGAATTATTACGAATGTAATGGCATATATTTTATGGAATTACTTAAAACCACTAACCCCAAATACTGAACATTATTAACTCATCACAAGCTGTTTGTGCTATAGACAATGAATTGCGTAAAAATAAAAGCATTTGCAATATCATTCTATTTATGATATTTACCTTGAAAATTATTTAAAAAAAACAACAAAAAAAAACAAAGACTTGCATTGGAGGAAAGGTCTGAGCCATATTTAGAGACCAGAATATCAATATTAAGCTATCAGTTTTATTGTAATGGGAGCAATAACAGCAACACTATGGCATTTTGGGTTACTATTTGCTATGGTTAGCAAATATTCAAAATATCAACAATCACAGCTGTCATGGCACTTTTCTATTTCAGGAACACTTAAGAAACTGTGTGCGCGCGCATTTTATACACAGCTCGCTGATCTTCTCCTTTAGCATGGGAAAGAATGAGAGAGATGTGGAGCAGAAAAAAGAAGAACGTGCTCAAAAGAGTAAAATCTATGCTCAAAGAGATGCGATCTTACGTGAGGTGAAATCTACAGTAGAGTTTCGGCAAATGTCAGTGTCGAAGACTTAAATGCTTTGAACATGGGTTTATGCTTGACACTGCTGTTCTTCCAACATTAAGAGGAGGTAAGAGAAGGGCAAAAACTTTATAAAAGTTCTACCTTCTCGATGGCACTTTTGTGCCCTACCTTGAAAAGAAACAATGTCGATACTTTGAAAAATATATCTACTGCTGGAATCGGAATACATACTTCTTAACACAAGCTGTCATATTGGAAGAAATGCCTAAAAATACCTGCTAAAAAAAAAACTATTGCATGAAGGTGATTATTTTCTTGTTGACAGACTAGTGTTCTATCGGTTTACACAGTTGTTTCAAAACAAAGCCAAAACTCAAATGTTTTACATAAGAATTTGCCCTGCCAACTCATTGTCTCTGGGTTTATGTAACTGGAACACCCACAAAACACACACGTTCAGAAACAGGCCAAGCCAGTTTGCCTTAGCAGGCCTCGTACAGTCGTACACAGAAACAAGGTATTCACAAGAAATGTCTTCGTGTACATTTATAGTCAGTACAGACATAGCTGCATTCTGAGGTCATGTTCAGAATGGAATGCTAGCTATTTTCTTCCCATACAGCATACTACATTGCTTAAAAGTATGTGAAACATGCATTATGGAATGATTTCATACATGAGACTGTGGTTACATGACCTCATTAAACGGCATATAAAATTCAGTGAGTGACATCCAGTTTTAAAATCACAGAAATACGTTTATTTTGCTTTTCGATCCAATTTTGTACTAAAATGTCTAAAGATTTGGCAGCCCAATCAAAGGAGATAAAATCATACCCAGTATTATAACAAGGTCAAGTTAAGCACATTGCATTATGGGATACCATGTTTTTCACACTTTTCACGCTCTATTGCATTGGTTCTCAACTTCCAAGGACAACACAGGATGACTTCAAATTACTCAATTACTACATTTTTTCAAATAAAAAATAACTTTTTTATGATTAAAGAAAATACAGAATATTATGAAAACGTAAGATGAATTGGGGTAAATTCATTATATCAACAATCCTGTTAATAAAAATTTCAAAAACAAGCAGTGTTGTCAAAATAAAAATAAAATATCAGAGAAATTATCTGCTGGAGGAAGGGGTCTTCAAATATTGTGCTGTTCGACTACATTGTGCTGTATACTACACATTTTAGCAAATATAGCAGATTATTTGGGTATTTCCTACCTACAAAAAAGTTAACATACTGTACTGATAACAGTTAACATACTAGATACTTCAGAAATAATATGAATAGCTTTGGTAGTATACTTCTCTGATTGCAGCCAGAATGTGTATGGTTGTGCAAAGACATATAAAACTCTCTTGCATTTAAAATTATTTCCATGCATATATTCACAAACACACACACTAGGAAATTCTGGGAAGTGCAGCTATTTTAAGTAAATACTATATCACATATACTGACATGAATGCTGACAGAAAATGCAGCATTTATGTTGCATCATGCTGCACACAATTCTGTAGCCTTCTGTATGCATGCACACACACTCATAATGAATATCATGAAAGGAGGCTGCATCTTTTCAGCACCACTGGCCTCTGATTCACCCAGAGGGGACGTAACCCATAGCAACACCCACAATGTGGAGACTGCTTGACTCGGAGAAGGACTGAGCTTTCCATATGATCATACATGAGAGGGGTTTAGAAGTCCTGTATGTCTAAAATAAAAGCAGTGCTGTTTCAATTCATGTTTGAAAGAAACACAGAGATAGACAGACAGAGAGAGAGAGTTCCTGAAGCAGAAAGCTCGGCTGTCTCTGTGGTCTGCCACTTTAAATCAGATGGCAGCGTCTGATGGCTCAATGCGAGTGCTGCCCAATAATAGAAACAGTTTGGTGAGAAATACAGAGGGAAGAGGGCAAAGGAGAGATAGAGGGGAGAAATGAGGGAATAACAAGGGCAAGGCAGACCTCCATCTGAAAGCCACTGGCCTTAGGGTCTATCATTTTCTCTTCTGCTCTCATTCTAGTTTAGAGAGTTGAAAGGTGCATGAAAATGCTATATTCTCTCACCCCAAGAATGAAGTAGCTGCCAGGGGCCTGTGTAGATCTCCAAATGTGAGCTCTAAAAGCTGCTTGGAGTCAAATTATTGCTCAAATTTGTTTCAGACTGAGGAGAGTCAATAGAAGTAAACGAGGTCAGCTCTAATGACACTATGAAACCTGATACAACCATCAGAAATGTGAATCGATCACAATGAGATCTGAACACCGGGACACTAGTCTCACATCACCTGGTGCTCTGGCCTAATCTAATAAGATCAAGCCACCAAGAGAAACTCCATCCTTTCCATCATTTGGATTGCCACCACAACATTTTAAGAGACGCTGAAGCACTTTGTCTTGGTTTAGTGTACATTATGTTGGCATACAGGTCTATCGTTTAAACAACAGGATTAGAAGCAGGGGGACTTGGGTGTATTTCATGTGGATATATGATACGGTGGGTCCAAATAGCTTTTGGATTCTTAAGCCATACTTCAAATGTATGAATGTCATGGCATAGACAAACTATCAAACCAAGTAGCATCTGTTTACATTTTATATCTGTATATCTATTATCTATAATTTTAGGCTTGTGCATTTTTTTTTTAAATAAATGCCACTGGGTTTAATACTTTATCTAATGCAGTGACATTTGTACATTTTCAAAGTGTGGCGTAGGTGTCCAAATGCTTCTCCAAGGCCAATGTATGTGTATAAATATGCTGATAAAAGATGGTATTTACATGCTCAGAAAATAAAGTCAATGTGCTGTCCATCTTTAAAAGGTGCTGAAGAAAACAGATTAACCTTTCATGCTTCGTCATGCTTGTGTTTTCATTTAAAGGTTATGTTTAATGATGCAACTCCTTTTATGGGGATCTTAAACCGTCATTAACAAGTGTTAATTGCCTAATACTCAATAAAATTTTTGCTACAAATGGCTCCAATGCTGATGGGCAACATTTAGGGTCGAGATCTTGTTAAAGACTCCGTCCCGTCTGCATCATCACCATAATAGCAGATGGGATGATTAAAGAGATAATTCACCCTTAATGAAAATTCTCTCCATTTACTCCCTATCGTGTTGTTCCAAATCTGTATGACTTGGATGTCTTGATCCGTTATCAAATAGCATCACAAGACTTGAAATACTGAGCACTACTCAATACTACTAGCTCGACATTCACTGGTTGGAAAATATTTTCACTATACACAAAATATCAAGAGATTCTTCAAAACAACACTTAGAGTTCCATAGAAGAAGAAAAAAACGGGTTTGGAACGACATGAGGGTGAGTAAATGATGAATAATTTTCAATATTTGTGCAAACTACTTTTATAAACTTCTCTGCAGTTTATAGAAGGCAACGTTGGTGAATATCTTGAATGCACTTCCACCAGAGGGAAGTGTAGGTTTATTCAGTCTGCCCGTGAGGTGTCTGTGGAAAAGATTATTAATACAATGAAGTATGTAATCTAGCGACAAATACTTGTGTCATTGCTCATGCCTCATTCAGGTCTGACTGGTTTTAAGTGAATGACGGACTGCAGACATTCTTGAGGAGTGTTTGAAACCAACAGAAACTCTTTGCTAACAGAGTGTGAAACTTTTCGCAATCCAAGTCTTGTCTGATTTCCAAAACTCAACTCTTCGGTGGGTTGCCCTAATGAAAAATTGCACTTGTAAAATAATTAGACTGATGTTGTGTTCATCTGACTGCAATCTAGTACATTTCTTTGGGGGAGTTTACATAAGATGTGTTCTTGCATTCAAAAACAGCACAATGGAAAGAAACATTACAAAAATGTGGACTATTTTTAGCTTGACACGCCTTCTTAAATGGAACGCTAATGGCGGGATGCTCAAAAAAAGCCTGAGACACAATGCAACTAGCATCACCAAATAGAAACAGTAATATTAGTACAGGAAGCTATAGTATTAGCAGGTACAAAACATTAGTAGTCAAAAGTGCTGGCGCATCTAAGGAGCATCCATTAATGGTTTATGGATGAAGTAGCCCTGTCTTCCACAAACTAAATTAAATATTAAGATCCATATAAAACAACAATGTGATGCATCATTTATCACAACATAAGGGCAATTTCTGCTGAGCTCTGTAATTGTTTGGGATGACATTAAGGACTGTTTGATTGAACGTGCATCAATGGTGTGGACCCCTGCTGCAGTCAGCCATGTCTAAGAGGAAACAGGGGCTCTGAAAACACACACACACACACTCCTACACAAACCTTGTTTGCCTCAAAGAACAAGTCCAGATACTCGACAGCACATGATGCAACATCCAACAACAACCTTTTTTTTTTTTTTTTAGGAGGAAAAGGAAAAAAATGTTTCTGGCTAAGCCACATGCTAATTAACATGAACAGTATTTTTCTTACTTTCTAATAGTGAATACATTATATATCGATTTAGCAATCCAAAACTAAGATATAAAAATGCATAAAGCCCACTTCCAAGTCAATATGCCTCAAGTACACTTTAGCAAGTGTATGATCGTTTTGCACATTTTATCGCCCACCTGCTAAAAACCATATGTCCAATTGCATAGAAAACTAAAGGCACACTAAAAGCCTCAAACATGATTTGAAGTATCGTTGTTGTTGCACAATGTGACCAGTTACATGCTAAAATGTAATATCTCAGGGTAAGTACAAAAACAGTGCTAAATAAATAGTATTAATAAATTAAACATTTAAATAAGTACATAAATAAATAAATGCCAAGGTATTAAGCTGATTAAGGAGAAGTACAGAGATATATGATACCATCTGTTCATAGCATAAATGTTAAGAAGTCAAGACCATGGCTACATATCATCTGTAATATAATTACTTTGTTGATAAATAAAAAAAATTACATAACATGGTATCCTTGGTGGTCCCATCAGTCCATGTAGCTTTTATCCCATCACTTAAGTCTATCAATCCTACACTGGCATGCCATTTTTGACCCGTGTATGTCCAGCTCTTAATATTTATGACCCGTGTTGCCCTTCCATGTAAGCCCTGTTATCAGTCTCTGTCATGTTTAGGCACACAGCCGTTCTGGATTACTGCATGCAAGCAGAAAGCAATGTCCCCGTGAGGACGTCTGCACGGGGGGTTACGTAATGCTCTGTAATCCCCATATACTCCGTACGTGGATGTGTGTGCTAGACAAAGAGTGAAAAAGAGTGTATTTGACAGTGAGACCGAGAAAAAGCATATGTCAGGGGGTCATGAATCTGCCCACACCTGACCATGTGTCTCCTTGTCCTACAGTGCTATACCTTTAAGGCCATTGGCATAACTTTTATATTAAAATACTTTCTCTTATCCCTGTGAAACGTGCAGAGATACCACAGAGCGCTAAGCCATTTGTAGGTTGATATCCCTTGAAAACAAACAATGTGGATCCCCAACAAGCAGAAAACATTTTCCTAACATTGCATTTTGGTTACATCATAGAAAAACATTTTAAAAAATGGCCTAGAAAACAAACCTACACCCAAGATAAAACAAAAATTAACACATTAAGTACTGTTTACTGATTAGAAAACCTCAAAAATTAAAGGAATAGTTTATCTCAAAATGAAAATTTGCTGAAAATTCAAGCCATCGAAGATGTAGAAGTTTGTTCCTTCATCAGAACAGATTTGGAGAAATGTAGCATTACATCACTTGCTCACCAATGGATCCTCTGCAGTGAATGGGTGCCGTCAGAGGAAGCATTACTATGGATTGATATGGACTAGCCTATATTTTTGCTAGAAGCGAACGGTTTAAAGTTAAAATGCTATAATGATGGTTTTGTTTGTTACAAAAACACAGCTTTTCGCTGAACAAAATGTTAACTGATGGATTGGAGTCGTCTGGATTATTTCTGGATTATTGTGATGTTTTAATCAGCTGTTTGGACTCTCATTCTGACGGCACCCATTGACTGCAGAGGATCCATTGGTGAACAAGTGATGTAATGGTAAACTCCAGATTTCAAAAAATTTGATATTTTTTTTTATTATTATTTTAGACTAAAAAAAACCTACACCTCATTAACATACAAATACTACCACATAGACAGAAAATTTGGCACATTCCACCCTTCCAGCTACCGTAATTCATCTCTTTCTTAATTTGCTCTCAACTGGAAAGTCATATTCGAAAACTTGCTGTTGGTGCAATAACATTTGCCAAAGTCTCTCATTACACCTCTATACACCAGCTTTTCCCCATTATTATTTACTTCAAGGCTCCAAACACAGAAATGTTCAAAAGAGCCTATGGTTTATGGAAAACAATCCTTAATACACAACATCTCCTCCCTCATTCATTGATCTTGTTCAACAGCATATCTGCCATGTGTTATACGGCCACACCCCCGTAACACACATCTCCATAAATAATACCCCCACATATCTAAAACCACACCCACCATAATTCACTCTTTTCCATGAAACATAAGCCACTCCCACAAATCTGCTGTCTTAACATTGGCAAATATAAAATCCAGTGACACCGTCAGCACGTATGGCAACTGATGAACACACATGCAACATTTTCCCTGATTCATCTCCTGCATACGGACACAATCCATCAGTTTTATCCACACTAATGCTGGTAATTAACGACAGGACAAAAGGCCACCACATGTGCATTTGGAGGTGATACAGCATAATCCTTTGCGCCATAAACACAGCTGGTGATGCGGTTATGAGCAAGAGTTTAGTATGCAGTCGTGCAAATCTGGTCACATGCACCGGAGTCTAATACCCTAAAAGGGTGCAGTACAGAACAGAGACAGATTTAGACATTTTGTATTAATTTCTGAGACATTGTACATAATATGCATAGATTAAAAAAAAGTTAAAAAAGAAAAAGAAAAAAAAAAACAATTACGTCCACTATAAATCTAATATTAGTTGAGCATTTGCTGCATCTTGCACACAGTCTGCACACTGGAGTTGCTCAGCATACAAATACTACGATAATATTGCAGTACACACCAAAACTTAAGCCCAATTGCTGAAATGCGCATGAAACTCATTTATAGAGTATGATTTACAGTAATATGTTAAAGTTTGCCATATCATCATCAACAATAATAATTTTAATAATAATAATAATAATAATCAGTATAACTAATATTAATATAAATTAAATAATACTAATGTTAATAATAGATATACAGTATCTCACAGAAGTGAGTACACCCCTCACATTTTTGTAAATATTTTATTATAGCTTTTCATGTGACAACACTGAAGAAATGACACTTTGCTACAATGTAAAGTAGTGAGTGTACAGCTTGTATAACAGTGTAAATTTGCTGTCCCCTCAAAATAACTCAACACACAGCCATTAATGTCTAAACCGCTGGCCACAAAAGGGAGTACACCCCTAAGTGAAAATGTCCAAATTGGGCCCAAAGTGTCAATATTTTGTGTGGCCACCATTATTTTCCAGCACTGCCTTAACCCTCTTGGGCATAGACTTCACCAGAGCTTCACAGGTTGCCACTGGAGTCCACTTCCACTCCTCCATGACGACATCACGGAGCTGGTGGATGTTAGAGACCTTGCGCTCCTCCACCTTCCGTTTGAGGATGCCCCACAGATGCTCAATAGGGTTTAGGTCTGGAGACATGCTTGGCCAATCCATCACCTTTACCCTCAGCTTCTTTAGCAAGGCAGTGGTCGTCTTGGAGGGGTGTTTGGGGTCGTTATCATGTTGGAATACTGCCCTGCGGCCCAGTCTCCGAAGGGAGGGGATCATGCTCTGCTTCAGTATGTCACAGTACATGTTGGCATTCATGGTTCCCTCAATGAACTGTAGCTCCCCAGTGCCGGCAGCACTCATGCAGCCCCAGACCATGACACTCCCACCACCATGCTTGACTGTAGGCAAGACACACTTGTCTTTGTACTCCTCACCTGGTTGCCGCCACACACGCTTGACACCATCTGAACCAAATAAGTTTATCTTGGTCTCATCAGACCACAGAACATGGTTCCAGTAATCCATGTCTTAGTCTGCTTGTCTTCAGCAAACCGTGTGCAGGCTTTCTTGTGCATCATCTTTAGAAGAGGCTCTCAGTTTCAAGGTCTTGGCAATCTTCTTATAGCCTACGCCATCTTTATGTAGAGCAACAACAGATTCATTTTTTCAGATCCTCAAAGAGTTCACATTGTAGCAAAGTGTCATTTCTTCAGTGTTGTCACATGAAAAGATATAATAAAATATTTACAAAAATGTGAGGGGTGTACTCACTTCTGAGATACTGTAATTAATAACAACATTTTAAAAATGAATAAATTAAAATAATAATAAGCTGTAGAAAAGTAACCGAAAATGGCTGCAACAGAGCAAAAGATAAAATAATAGCAATTATTATTATTATTATTATTATTAATTATTATCATTACTATTATTATTATTATTTAATTGTATTATCGTCAATAAATATCATCTTAATTTTGGCATCTTTTGCAGATGTTTTCAGTTACTTTTCTATAGCTTTTTTTTATTTTATTTACATATTAGTTATATCAATATTATTATAATAGAATTTATTTAAGTTATATATATTATTATTAAGGTAACCTTTCTGCACACAAACTATTGGTTTTCTGCGGCAGCTCACCAAGTATGAGCCATCAGCAGGCACCAATAACTATGAACTTTTGGCAGCTTTCATTATATAGATAAGTAAAATAATTTTCAGCTTGTATTATCAGGAATATTTCATAGACGGGCGAGCAACTCCCATGGTGCTCTGGTATCTGACTGCAGCTCGGGTGAATTTCCATGCAAGGACGACTTCATCAGTGATGAATACATTGGGTTTTCAATCAAGCCTTTGACAAGCTACTGTACTTGACAGTTTATTTAATCGACGTGCACCTGCCAGCAAGATGGGATTAGCATCTTCAAAGGACAGAAACAGGAAGTTACGAGTGGAGAGGGTGAACCGAATGCAGTAGAAAAGGAATAGAGAAGTGCTAATAAAGAGTGGATATGTGGGCTTCAGACACTGAATTCTTGAGTCCTAATTGTCAGGTTTTTGCTTTGCCGCAGGCACACAT
Source organism: Sinocyclocheilus anshuiensis (assembly GCF_001515605.1). Lineage (NCBI taxonomy): Eukaryota > Metazoa > Chordata > Actinopteri > Cypriniformes > Cyprinidae > Sinocyclocheilus > Sinocyclocheilus anshuiensis. Next base: position 5,302,480 of record NW_015552615.1, on the reverse strand, counting down.
ACTCCATGTTGACAAACTCTCAATGCTCCTAGTTACACCAATACTGTTGATTGCAGAAGGCTGCCGGTGGTTAAATTAAGCTAATTAGTGCATTCGTGACATGTGCAGATTTTTTCCCATAGCCTGAACACAATACCACAAGGTCCTTCCCTTCCATCACATACTGACTGAGGCTGCAATGATAATTAGAGGTTGCAGAGACATTCCGTACAGGGGGACAAACAGCGTCTCTCTCTATTCCACAGTGGTTTATCACCATGCCGAGATGTTTATATAGGCACAATACCTCGATGCAACATATGCTTGTCCTTCATTAAGTAAATAAGCTGGAATGCTGCCTATACATTGTTCATTAGCATGAAATATAGCAGGCTGCAGACAGTGCAATATGATGTGCGATGGTCAACATCTTAAGTAAGTGCTGATTCACAGTTTTGATATGCAACTGGATCGTTTATCAAAATAAATTAGCGTGCTGGGGAATATTTAATAAAACCTTTAACTAAAGCTTCAATAAGCTCATTAAAGTCAAAATGACACTATGCCCTGGCATGCGATCCATTTAAAACAGTCAAGCGCTGTTATTGCTCTAATTCGGAGTCACAGAGCTGCAAGGCCTCCATAATTTTAACATGTCTTTATATGCCTTTAAGGCCCTCAGGAGGTGATATTCCATGCAAGGAATGACTTAATTTGGCCCAGATGAAAGGCTGAATTAACCTTTCATATGTTCTAATCAAAGGTTCGCTGTTTGGACAAAGCAATGCAGTTTCTCATTATATGAACGGTGGAATTGGAGCCTCTGGCTGATTTCCATTTCAAAGAGCTAAAACTGTTGCTGCAATTGCAATACTTCACTCCTAGAGAGATGAAACTATAACACAATTCAGGAGCACTATGTATCAGAATTGCTGTGAATTCCCACATTGACGCTGGCTCTGAAAAACAACAACAATGGCGTGCAGCAAACCTACATTAGAGGCGAGAGGTTGGAGAACTGCCGACGACACGCTGCGTTCAAGTCCTCCTGGGAAGTTCCTATTTCAGAAAATGTGATATGATGTGTTTATTTAAGTGATTTCGGACTCGCTGGACAATTACACATTTCTCTAATGAAGAGCAAAAGATGCGCATTAGATCTGCAATCGATGCTTTATCTGTGCATTTATCACCCTCATGCTGCCACAAAGAATGATTGGAAATGTATTTTAGTCAAACTGACTTCTCATAAATCTGCTGAATAAGTTGCATTTTCTGGCAAGCTTTATTGCCATTTTACAGTACACAAAATACATACAAAATGCATCACAACTTATGATTAATCAATTATTTCCACCAAGTTTCCCACTGATAATTACAAATTTATGGTGGCATTGATGTGCACTTAACTCATTAACACAATCATTACAGCATGATTCGAACACAGTTCAAATGCGTTGTGTTTTGAATTAAATTAACAACCGTTTTCAGTTGTTCAAGCCAATCATTTTCCTCTGAAGTGACGTAAAGTAGACCAAGTAAGGTTAATCACCGCATCTAAGGTTAATGTTAATTCTAATCAAATATTATGGAGAGTATCTACAGTTTCTGTGCAATGTCACATCCAACATTTCAACTATTGACGTAAATGTGAAGCTGGTAAACCCAAATAGCTTTATGATACTCGCAGTAACACCAGAAATAGACTGTTTGCATAAAGAAAAATCCACTCATAGGAAATGTGTCAGTACCATACAAAAAGAAGTTAATCTGTCTAAAGCTAAAATGATAATTTTGACATCATTGCAGTGCAAATAACACTTATTTTACTGCGGTATTGCAAAATAAGTATAAAGACTTGTCATTTAACCCCTCCAGAATGTCTAGACTTCCATTAAGTGCTTTACTGTAAAAGCAATTTTCTCTCAAAAAATGTATGTGGTAATCAATATATGCAGTCAATGAAGCCTATCTTGCTTTAACCATTAGGGAAAGCTTGAGGAATGAAGTCATACAGTAGATGCATTTTAACATCACTTTTTGATTAAAGGGGTCATATGATGCGATTTCAAGTTTTCCTTTCTCTTTGGAGAGTTACAAGCTGATTGTGTGTGTGTGTGTGAGAGAGAGAGACAGGGTCACATCACAGTGGAGTCAGCTGTCTTAACCGTGGCTTGTGTACTGCACACATACCAGCTTCATCACTGTCTCTGTCACGCGACTCTGTTCCCCTTTCGGGCTCTGTCTTTACATTTATTTTGAAAGCTGAAGCTCGCGATTATGGTAAGGGGCGTTACATTTCCTACGAGTGCTTGCGGTGTTCGGCCAATCACAATGCACTGGGTCAGCTGGCCAATCAGAGCAGACTGCGCTTGTCGGAAGGAGGGACTTTGTAGAAAACAAAGCGTTTGAGAGAGGCGGGGCATAGAGGACCTACAATAATGTACAGTATTTGAAAAATAATGTGTTTTTTGAACATTAAAGCATGTCAACATATTCAGTTACACCAAATACACAAAATAATGATCTTTAAAAAAGCACCTTTAAAGTAACTGCACACACAACTGATTTACTCGACCTGCTGCAAAAAAAAAGGAAGAAAAAAAACTGCAACTTTGTTCAGATGTGGACTGAGAAATACTACATCCCACTACAACCACAAATAACCATAGCAATTCTCCAATGACACAAAAATAGGCACCCTCACTAGACTACAGGAAAGCAAAGGTAGATGCGGTGCAGATGAAGCAGCTGGTGGACGGAGCTCTGCTGTGTTTGTGCCTGTGGCAAAGACTGCAGCATCATTTCCTGTTATCAGCTGATCCTCAGTGTGTATAGGCATTTCACTCACTTCATCTATTATTCACACACTTTGAATTCCATATGAGGCCTGGACATGGGAGACACACATGCACCTATACACAGCAGCCTACATACTACTGTGCTCAAAAACCACACCAGAGGATACAGAACAGTACTTTTTTTGGTGAACAAAGTCCCTCATGGAACAAGTCCCTCATTTCAAACCTGATTCTCTTTGTGCAGCTGAAAAAAAGAGCTAGACAAAAGCAAAACTAAACAACAGCATTATCTCAAAAGCAGATTTGGACACAAACAAACCCATTTAAACAGGGTGGGAAGATGAGAACCACTGATCTCACAAAAAAAAAAAAAAAAAAATCATAATAATTATAATGTATTGTTCACCAACAGTCTTATTTACAAACATATTACTCCTATGAGCTGACAAACTGAATGAAACACACAAATTAGTCTTTGTCATTGGTTTGAAATAAACAAACTCATTCGCTAACTATAATAGTTTACTTTTTTGAGCAAATGACTAGTCCAAACTTGTGAATCATTAGCTTAAATGTCTAACATCACTCACTTATTGAAATTATGTGATTCAGTAACAAACGCCTCTTATGAGTTATAATGAATTAGGGGTGGACGATCTGAGCTAAAATTCATATCACGATAGGGCTGCACAATTAGGCTAATCAAATTTCTAATCACGATTACAATTATGGATGCCACAATTACGTAATCGTTCAAAGCGGCAATTAATCGTTCAAAGTCCACTTATGTTATTCAGCGTGCTTAAGATGCGTCTTTTTCTTTCTACATGTTATCTTAAGGGTTTTTCCCATTATTTTAATTTTAGTTTTAGTATAACATTATAATACCATTCATATTTTTACTTTTTTTATAAGTTAAAGAAGAAGCCAATCCAATTTATAGTTTGAGGCTTAATACTAGAAAAGCACAAAGTTTTTCAGTTAGAGTGTTTTCAGCTTGTTTATTTTCATATAAAAATACGGCATGCAGTTGCATCAAACAATGGTATAAACATCATTCAATGTAAATTGTGATAATCGTAATTAATAATCGCAATTACAATTTCAAGGGAATAATCGACAATTATGATTTTTGTCATAATCGTGCAGCCCTATATCACAATATTTTACACTGTCCAGGAGATATCGATATTATATTGCGATATGAGAAAAAAAATTACCGGCAAAATATTTTAACCTTATATAACTAGAAAAAGTGAGGGATTTTCTTCATTTAAAAACATGAGATACAGTGGGATGGGGAAAAACAGCCATAACGTCTTTAGACATGTTTTTTTAAAAGTTGAACTTGCATTAATTTTACATGGCTTTCTAAACATGTCACTCTTGTGCGAGACGCGAGTGCAACGCTGATAGATGTCCCTCTAGAAAATGTGATAAATATATGTTCTGTGTGAATGGCTTGGTTTCAGTTTTGACGTAAACAACATCTTCTCCACACTGATGCTCTCGTTTTCCTCAATATATTGAATGAACAACGTAGCAGCGCCGCATCTAGTCGTTTTTCATGATTCTCTTATGAATAATTGAAATTGTTCTTTGTGTCAGAGCGCTGGTGTTCGTCAGAAATAGAACGCGGCATCTGGTTACTGTCATGGATTTGTCGTGTCGCGATGCGCCGCATCCACACTAGAGAACATCACTGGGTTCTATTTGCTTTTGTCACATCGCGTCTGGTGTAGACACATTGTTTTGGTATTTGTGAATCTTAAGTGTATTCATAATCTGCTTTACGTTTACATGGCACTGGAAGTCCTTTTACAAACTTGTAACTTTCATGCTTAGAGCAGAATCATGCATCGTTCATTTATATTTCTACATGGCTCCCTGCAATACAACTCTCATTCTTCAATCGCGCCGTCTGTTATTGATACAACCACAACTTCTCAGACTGCAACTTCTACAACTGATAACGGAGCGCTCAAGCGGGTACTGAGAGTGGTCATTAAAATATGTCAAATTAATATTTTGTGCTCAATTACTTATTTATCAGGCAAGTGGCCACATGATAAGCGTGAAAATTACACAATGTAGTCTTTATCACCCTGCAGAGGTTTCTTTTGCAAAATAATCTGCTGACTGTACACGATCCCTCAGTTTGGGAACTACTGGAGTAGGCGATTTGTGCTATATTCATTTGGTCTGTTACGATGCTCTATGCGTTTAATTACTAATGCCTGTGTAGTACGGCATTGCACACAGAGGACAAAAACGTTCAGCCTCGACTCTTTATCATCATTTGTGTTCAAATTTGCAAAGCGTACCAAATTGAACAAAACTATATAAATGCAAAATCTGAATTCATGAATATATATAACGGTATCCACGGTATAGCAAAATCCATATCATGGAACAACATAATACCGGTAGTCACTTTCATTCCGGTACAGCGCCCACTCGTATAATGAATTGGTCGGAAATGCTTTCGAATCCATCTCAAACGCGTGAGTTTATAGCTTAACTTTCAGATCTTAACAGTGTGAAACAAATAACACTTACAAGCTAATGAATTTAAAAAAAAAAAAACTCACAAATGATTCTTTATGATCTAATGAACTGGCTAAAAATATGAATCAGTCCCAAAAGTCCCAAATAATTCTTGAACTTATCAGTTTGAATCAAAAATCAAAAATACTCACAATCCATCTCAAATGCATGAGTTACTGGCTCAACCTTTCAACCCTCTTTAACTCATCTTAATAACATCAAACAAATAACTCTTATGAGCTAATGAATTGGTCAAAACTCACACGTTACTGATGAGAATCAGTTTAGCAATGTGCTTACTGACCAGAACAGTTTGATTAACATACAAATTACACTAATGGGTCAATAAATTGGTCAAAATACTCACAATTCAGTTTAAAACTTATCCTTCTGAAACAATCTCACAACTCTGATTCACAAACAAATGACTCTTATGATCTAATGAATTGCTTAGACATATGAATCCCTTCCGAAACTCACAAATAATTCTTGAACTTGAGTTAGCAATTTGAATCAGTCGAACAACTCTTATGAGCCAATGAATTGGTCAGAAATATCCACAAATTAGTCTCACTCTCTATAAAACCCTCATATACACTCACCATAACCACAAAAGATCGCACACACTTATGCGTCCTAAAGGTCAGGGCCTCAGCTGCCGCTGATGTGCATGCTCACACAATCTCAGATACTGTCCATTTATTCAACAATCAACCATCCAGTTAATGTTATCCTTCTGTACCCTCTCCTTCTCTCCATGGCAACAACTCTCACATCTACGTGCTAATAACATCCTCCTATCTCCATAACAACTCTGACATATTGTGCCTTTCCCCTCCTCCTGCTAAGAATACACTCATTCGACCCATCAATAATGCTAAGATATTCGGTGTCCATGGTAACAACGTCCTCCTCCCCATTTTCATCATGCCCTCATACACCAGTAAGGTGCACAGGCCTGTCCTAAGTAAAGGTGACCCACTTGCTATAATCAATACACACTCCAACAGCGAGTGTCCTTAGAAATGATGCTTGTGCTTTTATAAGATGTGTGTGGAGTGTTTACTACCCACCAACCCTAAGGCAAACGCTGTGCCTCTGACATAAAGGCACTTTAAGCACAGCACAAGTCAGAGTCAGGGCATGTGGTGCAACCACTATGAGGGAGAGAACAAAGAATCTTCTGAATGCTGTTCGCCAAAGTACTTGTCCATGCTCTCAGCGTTCTATGAAGTAGAAATTACACAGTCAGTCTTAAAGGGATAGTTCAAACTTGAGGTGCCAAACCGGGAGTATTTTTTCTTCTGTGCAGCACAAAAAGAGATGTTTCACTGAATGTTCACACGGTTCATGCTGGGGCTGTTGAGCTCCAAAAATGAAATGGAAGAATTCTGAAATGGAAATTATGTCAGCATTAACACACCATCATGCCATTCCAAACCTGTATGACTTACATTCTTCTGTGGGAAAAAAAAAAAAAAAGATTTCGAAGAACACTGGTATCCAAACAATACCGAAGCCCTTTGACATTCATTGTGTGGACAGAAAAATAAATAACATCTAGGCAATTACCTTTATTCAGTTTGCACAGTAGAAGAAAGTCATACAGCTTTGAATTAATGGAGGATGAGTAAATGAAGACAATTTTTCGTAAAATCTTAAAATCTTAAAAATAAAGGGTCTTTATTGGCATCTGGCTCCATGAAACCTTTCCACTGCACAAAATATTTTTTTATATAGGCCTAGAGGAAAAGGGGTCTTTAGATTTTTAGATGTTCTTCACACTAAGAAAAAAAAAGTTATTTTAAGAACTGTTCAATTAAATGTTCTTTGAGGAACCCCAAATGGTTCTTCTATGGCATCACTATGAAAACCCCTTTTGGAACCTTTATTTTTAAGAGTGAGCAAAAGGGTCCAACTAATGGTAATGTATTAACTAACATTAACTATGGGTGATGCATTTGTTAATTATTATTCATTAATTTAATTTGTTACTTAATGTTTACAAATTAATGCTGGTTCATTCATTGCATGTTCACATTAGCACCAGTCTAATTAAATCATATTAACTTTTTATTTTAATATTAATAGTAAATATTGCAGTTAAGGTTAATAAATAGTTTGGAAGTATTTTTCCATTGTTGTACTGTAACTAATGTATTTAACTAATTTCAACAAATGGAACCTTATTGTAATTAGAAGACTAATTTGCCATGGGTGCCCTCAAGATTTTCCTATTAGTCTTTTATAATGGGGTTTTTCAATTTATGAAACAAGGTCTGTGGTAAATATGAACTGACTATTGGACTTTTTGCAGAACAATGTAAATTACACACACACACTGAAAAGAATTTGAGTTGAAAACCTCATTATAAAAACCCACAGGAAAACCTCGAGGGAACCCATGGCGAATTAGTCTCCTGGGTTTGGATGTCATGGCTGCAGCGCTAAGCCCCAGTCCCCATCCACTTTCGTTGTATGGAAAGGAGCAACGTGAACATTCTGCATACATAAAGATAAAACGCTAAACAACCCAAGTGATACACTTTCCTGTTTCACGAAAGCAATAACATCATATGACTGTAAATAATGATGTGTCTAAGCTACATATGAAGACCATTTTGGCATGAACTGTCCCTTTAAATGCAAGCCTCGAAGATACAGGTGCGCTGTGAGCCAGACAGGCAACTCTCCTGGCAACAGTACTGTTTGGCAACGTTCACTTTTAACGCCAACAAAAACAAAGTTCTCTCAGTTTACCTGGTTTGACGGTCTTAATTCGAATCGGCTCCCGAAAGTGGCGGATCACCGCGTGTGTGTCTCGGTTCGTCAGCCCGCTCACAGGTGTCCCGTTCACTTCCAATAACACATCCCCGTAGTACGGTAGCCTCCCGACGTGACACTCCAGCACGTCTAAGTTCATCTGACCGAGGAACGGGAACTCCCCGTGCTCGGCGCCTCCGAGGATCTCCACAACATCACCGAACTCCCCAACGCTTCCCCACGACACGGCGCACTCCTGCACTTTAGTGGACCAGTGTTTCTTCCTCTTCAGCGTTTTAGACATCGTTTAGCCTTTAAGTTTCAGTGCAGTTTGACGTGAGCAGGTTTTGAAGCCTTCCTTCCCGGTGTGCCGTTCACTTCACCCGGTTTGGGGACAACAGCGCGCGGATGTGGAACGCCAACCAGCCTGTGATGATATCGCCATAAGCCTCATCTACCATTATTAGTTCAACACAACATTTAGATTACCGTAGTTTTCGCTCGTAAAAACGCCTGTTCCAAATGCGCCAGGAGCTACATAATGCAAAAGTAAACAACATTCGATACAAGAACGAGGTAAAACTGTTTACCTGGTAAGTTCACTCGGGGTTTGCATGCAAAGCATCAAGCGCACTAGACTGACACACTGAGAAACGCGTCTGTCAGGACAGCGTAATAAAATGTGTGTCTATAAACGGAATTCGCAGCAAAACAGTGTCCCACAGGTATAAAGAGCTACGGCAGCGGCTGTCTCGGCTATATTCTGTTGTTGTCCAAACGGCCGAAGCTCAGGTTCGTCTTCGAAACGCGATGCCCAGTCAGTGAGTAGATGCGTCTGACGCGTCCTCATTCCTGGCTTGTGGCTGAACCGTCAGCTTTACACACAATATGAGCCCTTGACAGATAGCGTACGAGAGAAATAAACCGGTCGAACATGTGTGTATCGCCTCGGACGCTGCGATGCTGTCATACGCGGCTGCTGCTCTCTCAGATCTCCAGTCACGGAGGGAGGCTACTGTTGCTCTCAGCTTGTGTTTGTCAAATGAAGCGGTTGTGTATGTAACGAAAAGCGGCCTGTGACTGGATGGCTCTCAGGTGGAAGTTTATATAAACTAAACTTAACTGATTTAGTAAATGAAGATACAAATGAACCAATTATAAAACCGACAGTTTTGACTCTAAATTCTGATTGGATGAGTGGCGTTCTAATTCGCTGTAAAATGAGCCAATAAACGCACACCTGTAAACCCTGCTTGGCAGCCCTAAGCAACAGTTTGGCTAATGGACTATGTAACTTGTGATTATTACTAATAAAAAATGCAACTATTTATTGAATTACATTGGCTTTTCTCATATTTCCATTGCATCAGTTTTATAAAAACAATAAGCCAGGAGAGGCTGTGTGTTATACAGTGATTTGACCCAAAATGATGGGGTTTTCTGCTTTATGTTGTGGCTTAAAATGCCTCTTACCTGTGGAAAAAATCACTGTAATTCAATACTAAACCTCAGCTTTGAATGTACCAAAATGTTAAACGCAATTAATAGCTTAATGTAAATACACTTCAGTAATGTGCAAGAATTGCTTTTATGTAATAGGTATTTAAACAAGTAATCAAGTAACTTACATTTCAGACAAAAATGAGCTAGTATTTCCTTTTCACCAATGCAAATAATTCAAAGTCAAAGCATCAATCTTTGCATGTCACCAAGCAACACACGATCTTGGATGCCTATGTATTTCCTGCTCACAAGTGAGGGAAAAAACCCGTGCTTTGACTTTCAAAAACATGCTGACAACAAACCTATACAAGTCTGATTCCATTCATGAAAGAAAACACTTAAGAATAAATAAATAAATACATCTTTTTTTTTGGTTACACTTTACTTGAAGGGGTGTGCATAAGACTGACATGACACCTTCATAATCATGACATGACACCTACATAATCATGACATGACACATGTCATGAATATGAAGATTTTTTTATGCATGTTTATGACAACTGTCATTAAGTGTCATTTGCTCAGTTATGTAATTTTTTATGCAAAGATGACATTGTTTGAGATGTCTTTGTTATGGGCTATGGTTAGGGGTAAGGGTAGGGGTAGGGTTAGGTTAGGGTTAGGTCAAATAATATCATATTTGCATTAAAAATGACATAACTGAGCGAATGACACTTAATGACAGTTGTCACAAACATGCATAAAAACCTCCATGTGTCATGTCATGATTATGAAGGTGTCATGTCAGTCTTATGCACACCCCTTCAAGTAACGTGTTACCTTCTTTTTTTATTTTTAAAGCAGTACATAAGACAAAACATACTTACTTTAAAAAAAGCATAGTGCTTGCAACGCCAAGGTCATGGGTTCGATTCCCGGGGAAATTGGCCATTTTGGATAAAATCGTCTACCAAATGTAAAATGTAAAGCATTAAAAACATTTCAGAATAAGCTCCCATTACCAAATATGATCAAATAATACATGTAACGTCAGTGCTTGCCCTTTTATTCTTTCTGTCTTATTAATCTGATAATGTAATTTAATCAGTAGCTTAAGTCTAGGTGAGGATATCACAAGTAATCAGTGAATATTTCATCTTGTAATCAAATTATACAGCCAATTATCTTAATAGCACAGTCCTGTAGTGTAGTGTAGGACTCAAAGCTGCTACCTTTTGGTGAGTAGTTGTAACTGCAGCATAACTTGAGTCTCATCATTCAATCTGCCATTGCTTAAGACAAACATGACACACTATTCATGCGCTCAGCTCCCTTATTAACTACAGACAAGTCAAGACAAATCAAAACAGTGCCTTCTTCAGTTTGTAAAGGATTCAATTTAATTCCTAATCACTGCTGTGCACTTCAAAAGGCAGAACACATGTATTTCCCCTGAGTATAAAGATCAGACACAGGAAAAGCAGCAGGAAGTGTGTAGACATGGTTAATTATACTGAAGAACAAGACCAGACATGAAACTAATTTCAGTGTTAGTTACCACCAAGTTATTTACAGACCAGCCCACATATCTCTAGCAATGCTCAAATAACATATAGCTGTCGCAGAACCTTCAAGATGTTTCTATTTTTTTCTATTTGGTGGAAAAGATACTGTGTATTCCACAAGACAACATAATACCTGCTCTAAAGTTTACACATATTTGGGTCTTAAAAGGACAGTTCACCCAAAAATGTAAATTCTTTCATGTACTCATCATCATGTTGTTTTAAATCCATGTGACTTTCTTCTGTGAAATACTAAAGGAGAAATTATGAACACTGTGCCAGATGCACTTCTCCATGCAATTATGATAAATGGAGACTGGAGCTTTCAAACTTCAAAAAAAGGTTGAAAAACAAAAAAGCATATCTTCAAAGCATAAAATATATTGTTAAAAAAAACTTACTCATACAGGTTTTGAACACCTTGATGGTGAGATGTCATTTTTTTTTTTTGGGTGGACTATCCATTTTAAATATATGTGCAGTTTATTCTGGGCAGTATTATAGAACAAAACTCTTAGAATCCCTATAAAAATGTTAAAAATAAGTATTTTTGTTTTCTGTAAGTGGCATGAAAACAACTGTATAGCTAAACCCGTGTACTCAGCAAAGACCTGCTGATACTTGATATAAAAATGCAATGTCTGAGCAGTAAGATGTTTAGTGTGAATCATCAGGAATGTTTGTTCCATGACTTCAGACACCTGAGACGTTGAATAGAGCAAAAATATCAAATCTTCTTCTCAATTTTCAGTAGTTTTTTACTTAAAATTCACCTTCATTTTGGGCATTTTTAACACAAATCACATGAAATGAATAATAAGATGCTCAAATATTATTTTAAGGAATTTTTAAACAAGGTGTTTAAAAAACAAAATACAAAACCACTTAAACGACAGTAAGGCCTGTTTCCTCTTATATTAAATCTGGAAAGTGCAGGGCTCTGAACACAAATAAACTAGCTTATTAGATATCTACTGGTTGTTCCAAACTTATTCTAGTCTCATTTATGGTCTAAACGAAGGCAATAGCCAGAGATTTTTCTTGAGCGTTGCAGGACGGCGCGTGCAGAGGGCGCGTCACGTCCCTGTTCCACTAGTGTAATAATCCAAAGCGAGTCTTGAATGAATTATTGATAAAGCTGAGTAAAGAGGGTTAGCAGCAGGCAGAGGTATGTACTTTGATCTCACAACTATAATTTCTCTCTCAGAACATCTCTTGGAGGACGGCAATGAAAATTGTCAGTTCAAGTATTTAGAGGGATTCAAATGGGTCTGCGTCCTTTTAAACTCAGCGAAAACTTCCAGAAAAGTTCTGCAGTTTACTATATTAGCATAATTCAGTAACACTGTAAGTGAGCTGTGGCATAACGCTAATACAGTGCACTTACAATAACAACACTTTCCCCCACAAAGCAATAACGCTGAAGAATAGCTCACTCAAAATGAAAAACGTTAGAATTTACTCACCCTCATGTCAGAATTGTTCTTTCATGAAACAGAAAACAATAGCAGATCAACCTGCAGAATCAACCTCTTCATATTTGATATTAACTCTGTATATAAAATAATAGTCCAGAAAACCCTAATTTATTAAATGGAACAGTTTATTGAACCTTTAGAAATCTATTTTTTTTTTAATCTATGAAAAAGTCTGCATGTCAGTATCATATTTGATACATCAGTATTTTATGGCTGATATACTGTAGTATGATATAGAATAGCAAATACAGAATACGGATGTCACTCTCAAGAACGGAGCAAAAATTCATAACTTGGTGCAATCTTGTTATTTATATAGCCAAAAAGTAAGATGAAATTCTGATAGCTTGTAATGTAAATCAAGGATATCTTTATAAATATATATTAAATGCATATAAATATCAACTGTCACTTTATAACTCTCAATTATATTTCTTAGCAAGATGATCTTTAAATGCTTCGTTTTATTATCAAAGCTCTGTGGGTTTAATTGTGGAGGCAAAACATAATGCAATGCAACATAACTATGATTGAGATGTGATTGAAATGATTCTCAAAGCCCGTTGTATCATATTTGTAGCAGTTGGGTTTTTTTTTTTTAGTAGTTTTGTAGTGGGTTTGCTGATTGCTGATGCAGATGACTTTAGAAATTTGCATATCAAATATGATACAGTAGGTTTTTAAAGGGTTAGAACCTAGAGTTAGACCCTAAATATGAGCAACTGCAATAGTGCTCCTTCCCTTAGCTTGTTCCGCTAATAACAGATTATTTGAATAATGTGTACATCTTCACTCGTGATGCATTTTATTCATTTTATTGTTTAAATGTCAGCTAAATGTCAGAATTTTCTGAAACATAATGTTCTTTATACATGCTTTACAGAATGTACAGGTACAGCATACAAAAACAAATACACAAAAAATGAACAAAACATTTAAAAAAGCAGCATTTAACTATTGTCAAAGCATTTAAGCAAAACTTTGGTTTGCAGAAGGCAGGAATGTTTGATCCGTGTGGATTTTTCTTTGGTGTAAATCTTTAAGTGAAATCACACTTAGAGATCGTAACAAAATCCTGTATAATTCAGGGTAAAATAAAACCGCTATTCCCTCACATTACTTTTAAACTGCTTTGCACTAATCTCCCACAAGCTCAACCGAGAGAGACCAAGCAAGCATTAGCAGTAATTCGAAAAACCTCGATGTTTTAAACATAGCTGGAAGGCGCTGATGACACGCACTCCTTTCCCTGGGAAACTGACACAGCGAGGAGTCAAATCATTTGACATCAAGGTCTCTGATTAGTGTAATTGTACAGCTAACTGCAAGGCAAGAGATTGTGCAAAAGGCAACAAATCAATATGCAAATCAAGGGGTACTTATCACAGTTGGAAATTGGTTGAAAATAAAGCATTTCCATTAAAAGACAGGGGAAGACAGTGACCATAGATATCTGCTGCAACGCAAGATCCAGCTTTTGTATACTCAAAACGTGCAAAATGTCAGTGTACTGCTATGTTGTGGAGCTTTCTGAACAAAATAAATGGTCCGGGATCCACACACATGGTTTGGATCATCAAGCGTTGAAGTGAGTCCGAATCCTTAAGGGGAAGTTTTGTGGGCAAAGAAGGTCCATTACTCAGAGGTCACTTCTAAACTAAGCAGACTTAAGGTGCAGTCATAAAACACGGTTCAATAGCGTAGTGATGTATAAAGCACGGCTCACACAGAAGTCACTTTAAGGCAGCTTTCTGTTGGTCAACGTGGCAAATTCATGCAACCAACTTGAAAATGAGCGAAATCTGCGTGGGCAACTTTTTCACCCTCACGTGAAACTCTCAATTTCACCTGCAAAGTTTGGCAGAGCAGTGGTAAATGTGACCACACCTTTAAATTGGTAAACACTGCAAATTTGTGTTTAAAGTTTAACAAACTTAAATCCAATGTGGAACCTGCACAGGCAAATGTTTTGCCTCACACAAATTCCAGATTGTGCAAATTCCTGACATGACTGCATTTTGCCCATGGAATTTCACCACGTAGATGTAAATGTAACCGCACCTTTAAAGCAAAGTAGTGGCTGTGTCCGAAACTTGAAAAATGCTGATCTGGATGTAGGAAGGCATTAAGCATCAAATCAAATGTTTGTGTAACATTGTGTCCACCAAGATGCTTCATATAGTTACTGTTACAAATTTTGCTGCCTATGTTAACCAGCAATCCTGTGCATGTGGTTTGGCATAAGTTTAAAAAATATACAGTAACTTGGACTGACTGAGCTACTAAAAGCAGTCAATTCATTTATTCATGTATTTTTGCCTAATTTCTACTGAGGAATGAGAACTGTGGTCATTAAATATGACCTTGCTTATCTCTGAATTTATTTTAAGATCATCGAAAATGTGTTTCCTTAAAAGGCGTCTGTTGAATGAGTGGGCAGCAGGACTGTAAGGCAGCTTCCTTTGGTTTTGGACACAGCCTCTTAAGACAATGTTTACAGGCAAGAAATGTAAAATCCAGCTGTCCTTCTAAGGCCAAAATGATAAAAAATGACTAGGCATGGCTATGCCTAACTGTCAAAATGGTTCTTATTACACCTCAAATTATGAAGATGATTTGAGGTTCACAACAAAAAAAGGCAAATAACTCGACGAAACCAGTTTGATCCAGCAGTAACAACAGATTTCAAATGCAGCATATACACATTTTAAAGGTGAATTGTGTGATTTCTACACTAGTAGGGCACCAAATGGAATTGCAAGAAATTCTCTCAAATGCTCCTATTGGTCAGTCAGAATGTAGCCCCGCCCCAAATGCACACCAATGGTGCTCAGTCATGCTGATCAATCAGACTGCAATTCAACTAGATATGCACTTGCAAGAATGCAATTGAGGGAAACCAATTAAAATGGAAATTGTTGCAAAACACACAAAATAAAAATATGAAAGCTTAATATGGAGAGTAAGTGAAGAAAAGTTAGCATATTATGATTCGTATAAGGATTTCCTGGGAAGATTATCAAAGGTGCAACATATCCGGTCTTTCTTACTGTCTGTTATAGTGCCTTAAAAAAAACAGAGAGAGGAATTGAGAAATATGTTTAGGTTTGTGAGAAGCACTAAACAAAAAAATATTATTAATGACATAACTCCGGCGTACAATAACAGTGGAAACAATGGAGCCGTCAACTCTGTTAGCACATTATTGGTCAGAAGTCTGTACCGTTTGCTAATAGGAATGAGAAATGCAATACAGTTAATTGGCCCTCTGACGTCACGCAGAGAACATCACTGCCCTCTTTTGACAGTCCAATCTTCACAGTCAATATTCGTACAGGTCCTGTACCAGAGCAAAAGCAAGTTATACGGGAGTCTGGGTCAAGCTTTGGCATATGCAAAAAGGCTCAACGCTCTCAAGTAGGTGGGAAAACCAAACATGGCATAATTTGTACGTCACAGGCTGCGGTAGGACTAGTGGAGCTCTTGGAAATGGTACATTCAGGGCTCAAACCTGACCGGTTAGCTGAGGAATGGTGAAAGCAGGGATTCTGTCTCCTGTCTGAAAGAGTTTTCCGCAAAACACGCACATCCCAGTGGGTTACAACGGAACATGGTGGGGAAGGACAGGAGAGGCAGTGTAAACATTGAAGAGAGAGGCATTTCATTTGGCAGAGAATGATGCTTCTCAAAGGAGGTAGTGGGCTGAGGGCACTGGGAGGCGACTGAAGGACAAGGCGGTGATGTTTGGGGACAAAAGGACTGGGGAAGACGGGCTAGCTGGGTTTATGTGGGCGCTGAGGCGCTTTCCTGTGGGTTAGTCCTGTATGAGCCTTCCTCCAGTGCCCCCCTCCTCTCCTCTCGGCCGTCCCCAGCGGACAGACCTATCGGGGGCTTGTGTACAGTCACTGAGCCCTGGGCGAGGATGGAAGAGTGGGTTTCTTCACCATCCCAAAATGACCTGCCTGGGACATCTGAGACAAGAAAAATAGAGATTGTGAAAACAAAGGTCACCCATCCATTGTGTAATGAATTTCAACTGCTTCCTTCTGGTCGGAGATTTAAACTCCCTGTGCGCAAATCAAACAGATACAAGAATTCCTTTGTACCTGCTGCAATCATGTTTTTAAATGACTTATTATAAATGTGCGTTTTATGTGTGTAGTGTTGCTACTGTATGTGCATGTATACGGCTGTCTACATAAAGAATTGCCTTTTAAGGACAATAAAGTTAAGTAAGTAAAATAGGTATATGCAGGGCTTGCAAAATCGCTAGCCCGACGTCCCGGGGCTATTGTGTTTTCCAGTCGGGCTACCAAAATGTATCACTGCCCTGCCCGACGGGCTATCTTGAATAGTGATATAAAATCCCTTCCTTGATTCGCGTTGTTCACTCGCTTGTAGGGCTGAAACGGATCATAGTTTATCATTTACACGTGTCTAAGTCTTACCAATTTAAACATTCAGGCGTTTTAAACCATTCATGCGCACGAAGAATTCAGTTCGGTTTCAGGCAGAGCACGAACACAGAACTGATTCCTCTTTCGCTTGAACGGACACATACATGCACAATTATCTCAAAATAACTATCTCGGCAAGCATTTTCATGTAAATGAACGTAAACAGTGGAGAAAGAAATCGCACGTGCATCATTATATTGGATCCGTGCATTTGGTCTTAAAAGGGCAGCAGCCACCCTTGCAGCCACGTTTAAGCACCACCTGCTGTCAGAGAGTGACATTTGTATCTCATTCAGCCCGTCTGCTGTTTTTGTTTCGTTCAGATTTTTATGTAGTATCACAAAGCAATGTCAGACCATTTTGTTTTTGTTTCAAATTTCAACATTTTAAAATAACATGAATAAATAATCTAAATAACATGTATGCAGCATCTTTGTGTGGATCGTGATTAAAATACACAGGCAAAACCTTAGTTTACTTGCATGGAGTTATTTCTTTTATTTGTATTATTTATTTGATTTGGGATTTGTTTTAAAATTTCAATTTAGCATACTGTTTGACATTTTCAATTTCACAAAGCAGTGTGCAGACTTTTGGTCTGAGAAATAACAAAAGGACACCTTTTTTAAAATCTGTCTTAAATCATTTTGTTAAAAAAGAAATTGTGAGAAAATGGTATTGTGAAATCATATCACATGATGAATCATATCATATCGTGAGTTGAGTGAATCGTTACATCCCTATATGC
Source organism: Sinocyclocheilus anshuiensis (assembly GCF_001515605.1). Lineage (NCBI taxonomy): Eukaryota > Metazoa > Chordata > Actinopteri > Cypriniformes > Cyprinidae > Sinocyclocheilus > Sinocyclocheilus anshuiensis. The sequence continues at coordinate 5,284,696 of NW_015552615.1, read as the reverse complement.
TACTAGTTTTTGCTGTGGTATCGAAGTAGTAAATTGTTCTTTAAATAATAAGTGTTACTTAAATAATAAAGAACCATATTTTTTTTGCTCATCCGAAAAATGATCTGATCTGTGACTCAAAATGTGATATGATAATGTAATATAATCCGAACCGCAAGATTTGTGATCCGTTGCACCTCTCTTGACTTGTTATTTGAAGAAAAAATACAATATCTTTTATTCGGGCTAGTTAAATTCAATTTTGGGCTACCAAAACCTGAAGAATGGCTGCCCGAAGGGCTACTAGGGATTTTGAAATTTTGCGAGCCCTGATATGCATTAGATCAGTTCCAAACTCTACTGAGCAGACTCTGTTTACCGTCTACATAGGCAGCAAAAATAGAATAAATAAAAAAAATTTAAAAAAGTAAAAATCTACTGCTCTTCATGGACAGCAAACATTTTAATAGTCACTCATGCATGCCACACAACTAGTGTTCATTATGATGTTTAAATACACTCACAATAGATTCTACAGGGTTCACATATTTACTGGTCAATGAATTTCCTGTAACTTTTTTTTTCCTGTGACTCATTTACCTGCAACTTTTCTAGTCATTTGTGAAGACTGGATTAGTGTTTTCATAAATAACTGTATAGAGAACTGATCATAACTAGAAACATACAATACTATTCAAATTGTTAGGGTCAGTATGATTTGAAAATAAAAGAAAAAATGATTACTTAAATAACTACTACATTTATTTTTTTTAAAGTTGCATTAAAACTTTTGACATGGCTATAAAAAAATATCCTATTTCAAAAATTTATGTTCTTTTGAAATTTCTATTCAAAGAATCCTAAAAAAAAAAAATCATAAGGATCATGTGACACTGAGGACTGGAGTAATAACTGCTGAAAATTCAGTTTTGCCATCACAGTAGTAAATTATATTTTAAAATATATTGACACAGAAAACAGCTGTTTGTTTCAAATTGTAATAATATTTTACAATATTACTGTTTTTACTGTAATTTTGATCAAATAAACGCAGACTTGGCGAGCATAAGGTACTTTAAAAAAATAAAAATCTTACTGACCCCAAACTCGTATCCCCAAAATCTAAATATATTAGATATAATTCATATTTGAATATATGAAGTATACAATATTATGCAAATATGCACATTTAAATATTAATTATATTTAAATATTTAAATTTAAAATGAACATTTTTCTTAAAACTTTCTGCCATTTTGGATGGCAGTTTTTTTATTTAGCTCGTCACACTGCATTCTGGAATTGTCTTATGCAGTGGTTCCCAACCCTGGTCCTGGAGGCACCCCAACACTG
>NW_015552615.1:5277803-5283284 GCF_001515605.1 Sinocyclocheilus anshuiensis | reverse complement strand
GTGCAGTGTTGGGGTGCCTCCAGGACCAGGGTTGGGAACCACTGGTCTTATGTACAAATGACACTAGATTTGCATCAAAAAAAAAAAAAAATCTAACAAGGCAAAGTATCTTAATTTGAACTTTTTGTAATAAAGCATATAACTCCTTAACACGTTGCCTAGGTGGGCAGATCACTGTTTAGTAACAAAGCAATGGTAAAAAGGATAATAACAGGAAATTAGACTGAAACCAGGTGCATTAGAATATGTTGTTGATGTATGTATGTATGTATGGTGTTCATCTCACCAGTGCTATAGTGTTGTGACGCTGGCAGCCGTGGTTCATGGTTGGTGAGGAACACAGAGGTGTTCTGCTGACTTATAAAACTCTCCAGTGCCGCGTCTGCGTGCTCGGTGTGCTGATCCTGCTCTTGATGGCTGCTCTGGTGTCCATCCCGAGAGATCTGAGACACAAGTGGGTCGTCCTCAGTCAGGTAGGCGTATGGACAGTACTCACGCGTGCGCGAGTAGATGTTGGCGTTGTCGTAGCAATCTGAGCAGATGACCAGAGGGCCTGGTCCACCTAAAAACACAAACAAAAATCAACCCATTAGCTGATTAATAAGGTCAACTGGTGAGAAAAACAGCCCACTTTGCAATCACATGTGGGTGAGTAAATGACAGAATGTTCATTATTATGCAAATCAAAGTCAAAGTCACTTTTATTGTGCGCATGCTCGGAGCACACGGCCTGGGATGCCATCAGGACCCACATGCGGCCTTGCGGATATTCAGCCGTCGGAATGATTGGGTTACATCCGCGACAGACGGAGAGTGCACTCACCTCTTCTAACAACATCCAACACGTAGAACAACAAAATAACAAGTAAAACAAACGAAAAACTGCAGAGTTTTCTCGGAGCTCGCAACACGGCTGCCATGCTCGGCGCCATCTTGAACACAAGTTGAACACTTGTGTTCAATCAAATTATATGAATCATATCATATCATATCAAATTATATGAATCAAATCATATAAAAATCGAATTATATGAATTTTTGGGATAAATTTAAAATTTAAAATTACCATTAGTGACATTTGCCTGTCCCTCTCTGTTTTCACTCCGGTGGAAGCTGCTACGTCCAGCAAAGAAAGAGCCCACACGACTACCCAGCATTCCATTAGCATCTGGATCAACATCACCGCTCACTTCTCCGTAACATACTCCCGCTGAAACACATCACAACACGATAGTATTATACATCCATCATAATGATATGTAGAAACTATACAAGTTGTCAAATTTACAGCCTTTCTAAAGAAATAAACTTTCTCGCTAGAGGAACACAGGGTGACATTACCATCAGTGCCTTTGTGGACGTAACCATTAGCACGAGACGGCATAAGCTGCTGGTGGCTTCCATTCTCTGAGTTACTGTAGCCCTCCTGAGGCTCAGACAGCGTACCCTGAGACGAGAGGTAACTGGGAATGTCCGCTGGAAGGTTCAACTCATCTGGAATACACCAACAGAGAGATTTATACATTAAAATTCATGTCATTTGTCTGCATAAATTTGTACGATTTCAAATTATTCCATTTTTGGTCCATGCGCAAAATGTTATAATGGCTATTTTAAGTAGTAGGTAGGGCTGTTGCATTTATTACATAATATCCTGACTGTGATTATTTGAAATTACTGCAATCAATTTGTAGTTTAAAATCAATTACTGGCATTCAAAAAAGGAAATTTTGTTGGAGAAATATGATTATTGTGGATAATAATCCTCTTTTTTTTTAACTATAATATTATATTGAAGCACTGGGTTAAAAGACCACTTAAAATGTATTATAATTGAAATGGACCAAAAAGGGGAATATTTTAAATATTACAATATTTACTATTTTTTACCTAGTAAACATTTATTTATTTATTTAAAATTACATAATATTTCATTAGAAAAATATAATACATTTAAAATAAATTATATTTTATAAAGACAGTATTTTCATTATTCTACTCTTCAATTTTTATTAAACACCAAATTATAAAAAGTAGAAAAAATATACAATTTCTTATATTACGTTAAAATGTAAATAATTGCACTAGATTGTTAGACTATTTATGAAAAGTAATGTTAAATACTGTTGCATTAATTTTGCTTTAAAATCATAATATCCCAAATGTGATTAATAATCCAATCACATATTGCATTCAAAAAAGGGAATTTTGAGAGAAAAAAAAATATATATAGGTTTCATAAATCACAACAGCTCTACTACTAAGCATTATTCTCTATTAATTAATTATCTATTAATTTTGCCTATTAACTAGACATTATACAATCATAATCATTATTTTATATAGTATATACTATTTTTCATTTTAGTTATTTAACTGATACATGCAAAATTATGCACTGACCTGTATTTGTTATGCTGTAGTCTTCACTCTTTCTCCTCATGTGATAAATGACGATGACCCACACAAGTGAGGTGCCGACAACGCAGCAGACGACCACCATCACAACAATGCCAACTGTTGTCCATCCGTCCTGACTGTATATGCTGGTCACCGGGTCACAGTTGGCCGAGGGTGAGACGCTGACGTAGATATGACCGCGCTCTGTACCGAGCGTGTTGGACATGATGCATGTGTATTTCCCTGCATCAGCAGGGCTGGCATCTACGATTATGAGAAGCTGATTGGCTGCGGCGAAAAAGTGGCGTTCCGTCAACACCAACGGGGAGTCGTCTTTGGTCCAGTTGAGGCGGGGGGCGGGGCTACCACGAGCTATGCACTGGAGGACAGCAGTCTCACCTCGGGCAACGTTACGGTCCTCTAGAGGGCGCTGGAAGGACGGGGTTTCTGTCAAAAAGACCAGAGATGTTTAATTATTAAATGTAAATCATTCAAAAGAAAATTTTGGACTTTTAGTAAAAAAAACTATACCTAGCACAGTAAGAGTGGCATTAGCTGACAGGCTGCCTGCCTCGTTTTTGGCTGTACAGCTATAGACGCCCATATCCTCTGTCTTCACATTAGCAATGAAAAAAGTGTCATCATCTGGCATGACATGCATCCTTCTTTCACGGGCCGCAGGGAAATTGATACCGCCGTCTTTCTGCCAGGCGATCTGCGGTGTCGGGTGTCCCTCCGCAGCACACTCCAATCTAGCGACCGTACCGGTGCGGATGCTCAGGTCCATGGGCGTCTTCAGGAAGGTTGGGAGCTCTGGGAAAAACCATTACAGAGTTATTTTCACTGATTTACTCAAGTAATTCCTGAAAGTCCTGAAATATCTAGACGACACTTGTAAAACGTGACTACAATAACAAAAGTGTCACCAAAAAAAGATGTTATTCCAATAATTTCTTTCATATACAATAGTAATTCCTCAATTGGGAATTATATACCACTACTACATTACATAAAGGAAGTGCCTAAATAAATATGATAAGAAACGCATAACATTTGATTTATAATTTTCTACTTTATCCAATCAAATTTTGGAGTATCTGAGGATATTATTATTTATTATCCATTTGTGAAGTGGTCAGGATTTAAAAAAAATAAAAAAAGAAATGGAAATGACCTAAACCTTTTCACAATTAAAGTGGAACAAAAACATAAAATGTTAAAAATATATATTTTAATAACTAAAGTAATGTAAAATGTTACGTAATTTGTTATTAAAAAAATTATATTTACAATTTAATTATAATATTTCAATAATATAATATTAAATAATAAAATAAATATATTATTCTTTTTCTCATTCTACCTTCTACAATATTTATTAAACCCTTAAAATAATTGTATGTAAGGAAATGTAGGTAAGAAAATGCCTAAACAAAAGCAAACAATGCAAATGTTATATTACACTAATATTATCATCATTTTCTACTAATAAAATATGACAACAGAATTCATTTTGTTTAAATAGCTAGTACAAAAACAAGCAACCCAATGGCCAATCAAACCCTAAACAGCACCATTTGCATTTACAGTGTTTGCTTTGTGAATCATGTTTCTGTTATGCTCATATTCTATTATTAGGTTACAAATCCGCTCTTCCATCAGTATCATGAACTGATATAAACAGAATAATTACTTTGCTAAGGTCGGCATCCCAGAGGGCTGCTATGTTTGTTCAACAGATATGGAAAATTAAACTGACAGAACTCTGAAAACAACCATGGAGAAATGAGGGTAAATAAGGAGAGGGAAAAAACAAATGCCAAACTGTTTATCAAAGCATTAAAGGGATCATAGCACTTTAGCAATGCGCCAATACAAAAGTCCTGCAGATGATCACATAATCGACACTTTAAATTAATAATCTGACACCAGCAAACACTTTGAATTCTGTGACTAGATCAAAAAAATAAAAATACAAGTAATCTCACAATGGTGCGAAATAGAGCTGTACACAGAGGTTAGCAAAAGATCACTTCTGGGTATGAAGACTTGAATGCACAACTAAAAATGCAAATACAAACTATTAATAATATGCTACCATAGCTATTAGTGAGTGCTCATTAAATTGGACTTCCAATTCACACACAAAAAATCAAATATAACCGCAATGGTTTTCGGTCAAAGATCATCAATTTGACAGAAGAAAAAATAAGGCTAAAAGCTAATTACTAGGGATGCACCGATACCGATACTGGTATCGGGCCCGATACTGAGCTCCTGTACTCGTACTCGTTAAAATGCCCCGATACCAAACGCCGATACCACACAGCATGTAATAAGCGCCATATTCAGACAAAGAAACACCGACAACAGAACAACAGACAGCAGAATGGCGTTAAGGATGTCTACTACGAAGTATATGTATGCAATGAATATAACGTTAAACATTCAGTATTAACGCCTGTATAGCTGATGTGCGCGAGCTGATAAACAAAGCACGCTGAGTGGATTGAGCACGCAGCGGCGCAGATGCACGAGCTGAGTGGATTGAGCGCGCGGCGGCGCAGATGCGCGAGCTTGTCGAGTGAATATACCTTTCTCACAGACATCACTGGAAAGTTTGTAGTTCGTTCGGATATGTCAAAAACAAGTAAGTAAAACAATGCACAAGTTATTTAACAGTAGGGAGACGGAGAGAGAGAGAGATAGCGCGCGCACTTCTGTTGTGTGATCTTTGATGTTCACAGACCGAGTCTGGGAAAAAACATTGAAGTTGAGGTTTGCATGAAGCTGGGTGACAGCATGCCCAGGAGACTACAGGCTGTCATTAAGGCTAAGGGTTGCCCGACTAAGCATTGATAGTTGTGTAAATACTGTCATACTAACAGCTGTCTGAATAATTTTTGGTTGATTGTAATTCATTACATACCTTTCTTTCAAAGTTATTAACATTATCAAGCTGAAACTGTTCTGACACAGTTTAACTCTGAGTTCTTGTTATATTTTATTACCATTTTCGAAACTATAGCGAATAAACTGTGATAATGTGAGAAATGTTGAAGGTGTCTGAATAAATTTTGG
>NW_015552615.1:5267762-5277677 GCF_001515605.1 Sinocyclocheilus anshuiensis | reverse complement strand
ACAAGTACCAAAAATAAAAGTATCGGTATCGGGCGAGTACTGGAAAAAGTGGTATCGGTGCATCCCTACTAATTACGGAACAATTATTTAACAATATGTAACAATGTAACAATAAATTTTGATGAGGCACTAACCATTAACAGTGAGCTTGGCCAGAGTGGAGTAGTTGGACCCAAAATGGTTGGAGACCACACACTGGTACTGGCCCTCATCTGTGAAATTAACATTGAGCAGGTGGAGTACGGTGGTGTAGAGGAGGCGGTGATCCTGGTATCGAGCGTAGTTCTGCACCTGGGCTTCATACAGCACCTCTCCATCTTTGCGCCAGGCAGTGCTCATGGGAGAGTCGCTGCTGCTGAACACAGAGCAGTTCAGAGTGACGTTGGTCCCGCGTAAGGCCACAGCGGTCTTGGGATGAGCGCTTATCTGGGGTTTAGGGAAGTCATCTGCAAGTGAGAGACAATAAAGTGATCTTAATACAAGAAAGAGCTAATCTTTTTTTTCATAAAATTGCTTTTAAATGGCACAAAAAACAAAACAGAAAAGGTGGCCATGGACATTTTGTTACAGGGCCGTAAAAAGGCACGAGGTAACTCTCAGGTCACTCACTGCAGACAAACTCCTCTGGTTTAATAACGAGCACACTAGATCCTGCCAGGAAGGCAGGATGAGCACAGACGGCGGTGCAGGATTGCTGGAACTGACTATCAATCAACCACTGGCCCAACCACTGCAGCTGACAGTCACACAGGAGACTGTTGGTGTTCAGATCACTGAGGAAGACCACAATACAGCCATTATTGAGAATACACCTGAATTACACTATTATTACATATAAACACTGTCAATACGGACAAAAATGAAACAAAAAATATATTATGTAAAATGCATAGATATGAAATACATAAAGTCTGTAGAAAGTAAACAATTACTTACAGTGTTTTAAGTTTTAAATGAGTGAAAGCGTCAGGATGAACAGACATGATGCCATTCTTACTCAGGTCCCTGCAGAACAAATTCAGAAAGATTATTTACAAATGGAACAACACAAAACAGGAGCTCTTTGTGTTGTGCTGCATAATGAAATGAATTGGAATTTATATTTACACTTCGACAAATATGTACAATATAACAGCATAACCTTATTAATCTATTATCTATAACCTTGAATGTTTTACAGGGTCTGAGTTAAAAAGGGGTTAAAAAGATGACTTGTAAGTGGTCTTTTCTTTTGTATTTTACAAAGTTTTGATGCTCATTTCACCTAGTATGATTTTAGCTTTTATATGGAACTATGGAAGCCTGTTTCCGCCTAAGTTTAAAAAGGTTTTTTTATCTTGCAACTGCAAATGTATTTCTTATAACCGTGACTTAAAACAAAACGTGCAAATTTAAAGTTGGCATAAAATGAAAATTCACCTGTTTTCTAAATGAATATTATAGTTATTATTGTTATAGAATTCATCCAGAACAATATGGAAAAGAGATCTGTTGCTGCTTCCGTTTCATCACAACTTCAAATTTTGTGATGTGACTTTATCTCATAAAAGTGATTTTATAATTCAGAAAGTGGTTTTATTCCATATTATAAACCCTCGCAACCAGCTTGTTTTGTACTCGAGGGCAGAAACATACTTCCAAATAAATATATAAATAAATACTTCAAGGATTTCTATATTGCTACATCAAGTAATAATGAGACATCCAGTAACCGAGAAATGGTGTGCTCAAAATACCAAGGACTGATAAAAGAGACTCACAAATGCTCCAGCTCCATCAGACCCTCAAACGCTCTCTTAGTGATGGTCCTGATTTTATTATTCTGTAAAACTCTGGAAAACACACACATACGCTTATGTCAAGCTACACTTCACATCTCTTGAGTCAGCTCAAACAGCTCGTATCCACAGACAAACTTACAGAGAGTTCAGCCTCTTCAAACCCACAAACATGCCAACCAAGTCCTCGATGGCGAGGGAGATCTCATTATTACGGATGTCCCTGGAACGAACAAACATCAAAAGAGACCCATCAGAATATTTTCAAACTGCTGCTGTGTAGAACATGCTTTAATCTAAAATGTCAGAGCTGTTTTATTTAGGTGACTGTACTTCTACGGCTCTAGGCATCTCAGCGCCATTGTATGCTTTTCATGTATAATAGAAGGTTTTGTATGGACAGGCTGGTATTTGGGAGTATTGTGAGATTGTTTTCACGCACTGCTGGCTGTAAAAGGCTAACATCCCTTTTACAACTGTGCCAAAGGGACGTGGCAGAGGTTACGAGAGGTGGGCATGTTTGAATGTGCTCTTTTTCTGTGGGGCAAGCTGAAATGCAGAAACTAAACTAGAAGGATTCATATAGGGTTTAAACTACAGGGATATACTGTATCTGTTTGAAATTATGAGCTCATTTTATTTTATAGATAGTGCACAATGCTACTTCAATTTTCATCAAGATCATTTGTAAACACAAACACACTGGTTCTTTATCTGAGAACAAATACGCGCATGTTTTATTATGATAAGAAAATAAATTACAGAAAAATCAGTAATGTAATCAGTAACCATCATTTACCAGCAAAACTGTTAAAACTATTATTTAGATTACAACTGTAATCCTTCCAGCTATTACTGCAACTTAAAAACATGTGATATTTATAATATTATTATTATTATTATTAAATTATTAATATTTATTGTGAAATAAAAATATATATTATATAAATAAATATAATTAAAGTATATTTTGTATTTTTTCACTTATATGTTGCTAAAAAATAAAAAAATTTGTGGTGAGATGATGGTGAAAATATTGGGAGAGCAAGTTAAAAATCTGAATTACGGTTCTGAAAAAAATCTTTCAAAGCAGAAAAAAGTATTCTTTAATGCATTTTATATATAAACCTAAGGCTTTCTATATATTGCTACCAAAAAGTATCTGTATAAAATGAGAGACTGAAGAGGAATGTGGGTTATCTTACAATGTACGGATGTTAGCCAGACTGCTGAACACTCCTTCTCCCAGGTGTGTGATTTGATTGTCACCCAAGTTGAGACTCTGCAGGAGACTGAGGCCAGAAAACACCCAATCCTCCAGACGACTCAAGTGATTGAAAGACAAATCCCTGGAGACAAAACACACACACATGCATTACCTGAGAGCCAGCCAACAATCAAATACAACACCTCAAGGGGGAAAAAAAAGACAGATTATAAATTTCTAGAAAAGAAATGTGCATGCTAATTTCATCGTATTGTATATAGGATTAAACTTTAAGGTCAGGGCTGAAGTCACTCACAGCTCTTCCAGGCGATGGCAAAACTCCCAGGCATCAGCTCGAATGAGTCCGATATTGTTCTGATTTACCCGGAGAATCCTGAGCATGTGCAGGCCATACAGCCAGCCCTTATTCAGCTCCGTCAGATTATTATACTCCAACTCTCTGGCACAGGACAGAACACACATCACCCATAAAACACTACTTTGATTCGTGTGAAACAGAAACTTAAATTATAAATTAGCTACATTAAATAAACAGAAAAGAATCAAACCTCCAGGTTCAGATTATGGTTTCAAATAAAGTTATTTAAAAAAAAAAAATACTACAAAAGCCAAGTCTTATTTAAAGCTGGGTGATATAGCCAAAAAAAATATATATAATAATAAAAAATATATATCCAGCCTTTCTGGCAAAATTTGACATATATTTAAAATGTATATAATTGCTCTAAAATGGCTTAAAGGCTGATTTTCTCCACCCAAAGGAACCACCACTTTACACATTATTGCCACATTGTTTAATGCAAGTAGCAAATTATAATAAAAATTGCTTTAAAAATAATACTTAATTTTTTTAATTTTTTTTTTTGAAAATAGCAATTTTTACCTACATATATTTTTTATTTAAACATCTTCAATGATCTAGTGAAACCCTGAAAGCATTGACTCACAGCTCCTCCATGTTTTCCAAACCAAAGAGAGCTCCATCCATCAGCTTTGTGATGCCGTTGCGCTGCATCTTCAACGATTTAAGAGCCTTCAGTTCTTTGAAAATGAGACTTTCCACGACACGAATCCTGTTGCGCCTCAACTCTCTGAAAAGTGACAAAATCATAAAGAGGTACACATTACAATGAGAAAATCTAACAATCGGAGAGAGACAAGACAAAAAGGGAAATTAACTCCCCAATTGATCATATCAGGTGCATTTAGCAAGCAGCATTCTTTAACAAGGTGCTAACAAGAAAGCAACAAGGTGCTTTCACACTTGGTTCGCTTGCCTGGTCCGAACCCGAGTTTGATTGCTCCCCCCTCCCCCTGTTGGACTGCATTCATATTATTTTATTTGGGTCTGAACCGCGGTTCGTTTGCGTCATCAAGCCAGCAACTGTTTACCCTGTTGCTTAGTAACGACAAATGCATAACATTGCTCTCTGCACTTTTAAATATTTACGTTTATGAACCGTTCATTTTGTTTACAAAGCTTTGGTACATAACGGCACTTACGTCTGTCTTACGAATGTACTGCAAATGCTCTAAAGAACACTGAAGGCAAACAGAAATGAGATATACAGCTCTCTGTTTGCAGCGCGTCAGTCACGCTCGTCAGGAAAGTGAGTGAAACACACACACAATCACACATTTTTATCAAATAATACGTCATTAATAGCGGTTAACTTCCGCGATTTGGTACGATTGCATTCACATCAGCAGCGAACCGTACAGGAGTTCTCATGAACCGTACCCCAGACCACCCTTTTTAAGCGGACTCGGGTACGGTTCGCGGGTGCGCACCCGAGTTCGGAAGACAGCGTTCACATGATCCAAACGAACCGAACTCTGACGTCAATCGAGCCCAGGTGCGCACCAAAAGTGGTAGTGTGAAAGCACCCTAATTGAGCATTTCAATAACATCCTATTCATTAGCCATGAATACGCACAAGACTTGGAGCTGAGAGAGGGTGAAGACTTTATCAGGCAGCAGAGAGAGTCTGTTCTGGTTTATCTTCAACACCAAAAGGGAGCTGATGTTTCCGAAACAACTGGGCTCCAAGGAACCTATCTTGTTTTTGCTCAGGTTGCTGCCGTGATGGAGAGAGGAAACAGACAAATATCCATGAACCCCAAAAGTAATCAGAAACACTAAGAAAACGTCCATTATTCAATGTCAAAACAAAGATCAAAGCAACAACTGATACTTGAGTTGTCTCAAACTGATAACTCAAGGGAAAAAGATCACTTTTTCGGAAAGCTCTACTTAGAATTTGAACACAGTCTTATGAAAGTGCAAAACTCTGACAAGCCTGAGTACAAAATCTCACAGGTATTTCAGCTGCATGGGAGGGAATGATCCTGCCTTAAGCTCAGATATAGAATTAGAGCTCAAGTCCAGACTTTCTAGAGATGAATATGGCAACAGCTGCTCTGCCAAGACTTCAGAGATTCGGTTATGAACACTGAAAATAAACAGCAGATATAGTGCCATATCAACATACATGGTCATATACAATTAATGGAAAAAATGAACATAGAGGGAAACTTACAGTGACAGCACCGTGATGTTGGATGAGGCATCTCCAAGAAAAGGCACTGCTGTAAGTTCATTCTGATTCATAGACCTAAATTCACAGAGAACAAATTATTAAAACCTGAAAAAATGGTAGCAAATAACCCAATATTTAAGACTGGGGGATCTCTAAGTCAATAATGTGTACCTTCAGAAAAATACTTTTCACACCATTTATATATTTAAATACAGATTTATTAACAACAAAGCAAAGAAACTAAGCTGTACACTAAACTAGGAATAGTACATCTAAACTAAAACCAAGCTAAATTAAATAAATTAGACCGATAGAAAAAAGGAAATCGTAGCACATTTGAAACGCGAGGCCTTTATAGCCCATAAAGCATGATATAGTGACAATATGAAGCTCACATTTAAAGAGAAAAAAATACCTCAGTTTTATTCAGAGGCAAAAATATGTATTTAATAATGTCACCAAAAAATTTAGATGAATTTTAGATTCAGCTTGTAATGTATATCAATTAAATTTTAGTATAATAGACTACTTACATAAAATGCATGTAAATATCAGTTGTCCTTATCTCTCAATATCATGTCTTCTTAATATTTAACATTTAAATGCTTAGTTTTATGATCAAAGCTCTGCAAGTTTTAATTTGTGGGGGACAAAAAACATAATGCAATTCAATACAATGACAATTTAGCAATTGTCTAATAAACATTCCTCAAAAACTCGTATCATATTTGAGACTCATGTTTTAACAAGATTTTTCTAAACATGATAAGGGATAATCAAGTAAGTTACTCAAGTCCAGGAAATACTGATATTAAAGTATGAATAACAATATAAAAATAATTATTGCGTTTACGTTATAAAATAAAGATTTTACAGATTTCACAAAAAGATTTTAGCGTGCGTTTTCCAAAAAAGAAAAAAGGTGGACATTTTTAGAAGTTTTGATCATGTTGGAAATTCATGTATCAAATAGTAGGGTTATTCTAGCCTCCAATCAGTGTAAGATGCTTTTTTTTGTTACTAAAACTAAACTATCAACGTTTTATTATTATGAAAACGTAATCATAACAATTACGTTATTTTGAAGGAAAAACACAGTTGCATTGTTATTTCTACAAAGCATCATCATGTGACACTTCCAAGTAATGCCGTAACGCAAGATTTGATAAACAACACAGCTAAATATCACTAAAATTGCACCAAACAAACAAATGTGAACTAATCAGCTGTCAGTTGTGCGTTAGTTAGTACTGTGCACATGTGCAGCCCCTGCAAAGTGCTGGAGGCTGATCAGCAGAGCATGTAAACAACCTCTCCTCTATTACTCACGCATGGGTGATCCAGACTGGAGCTTCCAGAGCTGCAGCAGTCAGTCTTTTCCTATTGCAATCCAGCAATTGTGCTGCACCTGGACCACCAGAACACGTACAAGGAGGGCAAGTGTCCAGGCCCGCGACACTCACTATGAGCAGGAACAGGGCCTGGGGGATGGGCCAGCCCTCCGCCATTTTGAGTTTCTTGCTCGCAAATGATCAATCCAAATTATGACATTAACGAGACACAGAGACTAAACTGTGTTTTAGAATAGAAATATGATTTCATATAAATCCGAATTAAGTTGAAAAACATTGCAAAGCTCTGATAAAATCAATCCGGAGCCATCTTTTGGCTCTCTCAGCCCGTCCCTTCGAAATTCCCTTCTTCCGCCTTGCAATCTCTGCAGCTTCAAGAATTCCCAAACGGAGCGTCAAACAAGCTTCAAGACGCGGAAATATGGTTGAGGTATTCCGAAAGATTTCATGCCCTATATAAGATTGTCTGTATGCATTTGAGAGAAAAATAAAGTATAACTGAAAATCGTCTTTCCAAACATTGTTCCTCGACTTTTTTCCCAAGGAAAAACAAAAGCGCCTTCTTCCGTTGACACGTGATCCACCCCTCTGTCACGTGCTGCTGGAGGCCTCGCGTCATTGGCCAGTCGACTAATCCGTCAAACTTTACTTTTTCTCCAGGTTTGCTGTACTATTTTATAAATGTTTTCTGAAATGTATAATTTAAAGCGTATATTACAACAGCGTTTCAATTTTATTGCATCTCTTTAATTACTTTTTAATTATGAAGTTGCTAGATTTTTATTATTATTATTAGGTGGTGGTTGAAGAGAGACTCCCATATGATTGTAAACAGTGCTGGGGAAAGTTACTTTTAAAAGTAATCCATTACAATATTGCGTTACTTCCTACAAAGTAACTAATTACGTTACTTAGTTACTTTTTATTGAAAGTAATGCATTACATTACTTTTGCGTTACTTTTTAAATCTGAGCTGGGCTTTCTTGTTTGCTTTTAATATAAAAAGTTATATTTTTGGCAAATATAAAAGCCCTTTCACACCAAAAGCCTCAGGCTGAAGGAAATGTAAATTCACGTCTGTACAGTAGAACACAGAAGAAGAAAGTTCAACACTCTTCAGCAATAAAAAAAAAGAAGAAGAAATGTTAGTTTATCTTGTGTAAAAAAAAAATTTTTAAATTAAAAAAAATAGGGGAAGTCGTGGCCTAGTGGTTAGAGAGTTGGACTCATAACCCAAAGGTTGTGGGTTTGAGTCTCGTACCGGCAGGGATTGTGGGTGGGGGGAGTGAATGTACGGCACTCTCTTCCACCTTCAATACCACGACTGAGGTGCCCTTGAGCAAGGCACTGAACCCCAACTGCTCCCGGGTGCCGCAGCAAAAATGGCTGCCCACTGCTCCGGGTGTGTGTTCACGGTGTGTGTGTGTGTGTGTGTGTGTTCACTGCTGTGTGTGTGTGCACTTTGGATGGGTAAATGCAGAGCACTAATTCCGAGTATGGGTCACCATACTACGTCACTTCATTTCGTAATTTTTGCTTATTAGTATGGTTGAATTGGATCACTGAAGGTCAGCAGCAAATAAATGGGATTAAATACATAAAGGATATTTGTATTATTTAACATATTTAATTATTGCAGCTTTGAGTCATATTCTGAGTTGCTTTTAACTGTTTTTATTAATTTTGAGGAAAACTAAATCTGATTTTTTTTTTTGTGAGATGAATTAATGCATGTTCACATTTATTCTAGAACTAAAGTAACATCTTACTCCAGATTTCTCGCAACAAGGGGACAGGAGAGCATTCAATCAATAAATGGGAAAAAAAAGTAACTGGCGTTACTTATTTGAAAAAGTAACTCAGATATTTTCTTGTAAATTAGCAAGTAATGCGTTACGTTACTAGTTACTTGAAAAAAGTAATCTGATTACGTAACTCGCGTTACTTGTAATGTGTTACCCCCAACACTGATTGTAAAGCGCTTTGGGTGTACAGCAAAACACAACTATGGGCATGTCTCCTACCCAAAACTTTAACCCCATAACACATTTATTTAAAGTGATCAAACTCTACTTTGCACTTATAAAAACATAAATGTAAATCATATTTTGAGTTCATTAAATATCTACCCTGAAGAGTTAGGGTTTTTTGTAGCAAAGAATTTTACTTTGCACAGTACTGCCATTATCATCTTTCAACCTGGTCATCTTCATGATCTGATTTACAACAAAAATCTGAAGATGTAATATTATTTTTCCTCTAAATAAATAAATAAACAATGCGTGTGATTGTTTGCTTTCTAAGAGTGGTTCCAACAGCAACATAGTTTCAAATGTGAAGTTATGTGAAAGACCGTTATTGATGTGTAAGACTGAAATGATCTAACTCGTATGTATGTGCTAAGGGCCAGTTCTCTGACTACACTCTCGATGTAACTCAAAGTATAAATTAGACACTATACTGAGATGAGATATTTTTAAATTAGGCCAGCATGTTGACAGCAGTAATATATTGCGCCCAATGATATAACAACAAAAAGATCTAAGATCTATAGGACATATACATTTATTTTAGTTATGATCTTTATATTATATTTATACGGTGACCACCGTATATTTAGGTTATTACAGCTATTGCATTATATTGTGTGACACATTAGGCTATATTGCATTTACTGTAATGACTGTGGTCAATATATGAAAGCAACTATTAGCTGTATTTAAAAAAGAATTAAATATACATGAAAAAAATTATAAAAGAAACTTTTAGCTGAAGCATGTTTTAAATTGGGTTCCATGGTGTAAAAAAAAAAAACTGTCTGCTTGACATGAACAGACACATTTACACATTTTCAAACATTACTTGCATTGCTTGCAGAAATGAAGCCTGCAGGTAAGCTTGTCATACCAGAATTGCCCAGGCAGGTTAATCATAGTTGTTTGGTTATTGATGCATGTGTCGATAGCAGATAATGTGTGTGTGTGTGTGTGTGTGTGTGTGTGTGTGTGTGTGTGTGT
>NW_015552615.1:5264175-5266764 GCF_001515605.1 Sinocyclocheilus anshuiensis | reverse complement strand
GTGTGTGTGTGTGTGTGTGTGTGTGTGTGTGTGTGTGTGTGTGTAAAAAATATATATTATTTAAATTATTATTTTAAAGTAAAGAAAATCAAAAGATGAGGCCTCGTATCTTGGTAAAGGTAACCTATGAGGTCCAATAAAACCTAATAATCATCTAATAGTTAACAAAGAATGCCTGGAATGAACACATTACGATACCATGAATATTTCCACTTGCAGTAAAAGCATTTGATCTTAAAATGAATTATTTTTTGACATTTGACAGACAGATAATTTGACAGACAAAAAGATATCAGGATATCTTCAAAACAGAAAAAAAAAACTTCAGGACATGGTGCTGTTAATTCTTGTTAAAGCAGATATTAACAATGCTTACTTGCAAGCATTTAAGTTCACAGATTTTCATAGAAAGTGGTGAATATGCCTTCAAATATATTATTATGCAGACAAACTAAATATTTGACATGCATCAGTAATACTGTTTGATGTTGTAAAGCAAATTAGCATAATTCTTGACCTTTCCAGTAAACAAACCATGTCTACATTTTTACTGAGCTACTCATCAAGTCTTTAGGCATTGTTGATCAATAACCACATGTTTAATCTGATAAGCTTTGCTTTTAAATGCTTTCAAGGAATTTGTAGCTTTGAGCAAGTTTTTGAACAGGTGAGAACATGTCTTTTCTCTCCTGCTGCATCATACGCCCCTATTTCTCGGGGGGAAAACGGGTTATTTGAGACCTGTAGACGTGGAAGTCTGTAACAATGGACATGTCGCAGCAGCAAACACGGTCAGTCAGCTTACCTCGGAGTCTGCGAAAGAGAAAGAAGGGTTCAGACATGACTAACATGTTTCAGCGGACCTGTCGACTGGAAATCAATGTACCCACACAAATTGTGCATGTCGTTGGTACGGAACTTAAGGTGATTGTAGACCGGTAGGTAATGTGATAATATTGTAATCCATTGTTTCCCTTCATTGTGTTCTTTAAAAATTGCATGTTGCATGAATTGAGGAACTGTATAGCAGTAGCCAAGCCCACATTTTAGAGTGGAAAAAATACCTTTTATTTATCATGTCATGTTTTTATTATACATGTGCAAAAGATACACATTGTGGTTTAACCTCTACACATTAAGTGCATTTTTAATACATTTTTTAATTAAAAGACTTTAACAAATGGTCACTTAGCGGGAGTGGTTATGTCTGCAGCATTCTTGAGAACAAAGCACATATAGTTACTTTAGAAGTAATTCTGTAACCCTCAACTGTGTTTAAAACGTTTAAGTTATCTTTACATTAAATTGAACTCATTTATAAAATCAAAAAAAAAAAAATAGTATTAGAGGGGTATATTTTAGTTTTTTGTTTGTTTTTGTTTTTTGTTTGTTTTGTTTTTTTTTTGCACGCATTATGTGATAATGTTACAATAAAAATGCAGGTTTTTATTTATTAAAATATTTGTATTGACTACTAAAAATAAAAAAAACCCAGTAAAGATCTGTTAAACAACAAATAATAGTGCAACTTAAATGTTGCGTAAAAACTAAAAAGGGTAATGGAAAAAAGATCATGGATAATAATGGATAATACAAAAACAGGTGTGCAATATTAACTGTAACTACACTCTAAAAAATGCTGGGTTAAATACAACCCAACAATCTATAATATAGATTAATGCTGTAAAATATTAAAATAAATGTCTAATACTTATATGGGAGAGTGGGCTAAGATTAGCCATTTTTTACTTATGTGGTCCTCAAGGGAAAATGACGCAGAAATACAAAGAAAGGATCTATCCTATCCTATCCTAATGAAAGTATTCCTATCATTTTAAATGATCAGAATATATCTATGACAAAGAGTTCTAAAAATATGGCTTCTTATAAAAAATGGTTCTCATGGCTCAGTTTGCCCCGGGTTAGGGGTAAATTAACCCGAGTCGAGTCAGTGGGTAAGATGCACCATCTGGGTGTAAAATGACCATCTGGCCAAATCTGATTCAAACCCATGTGAAATAAATAACAATTTAAAAACGAATTTAATAATTTCCTTTTACAAACAGTCATATTTCTTTTCATAAAGTTCACTTTAACAGCATAAAACCAACCAAATGAAGTTTACATTTCAGTATTTAATTGTTTGCATTTCTGAAACAATATGTTGAACACCAAAGTTGTAGCCTTCCTAAAAACAGACTAAACAGAGAGTTTGTTGGCCATTAGTGACTACAGGTGGAAAGATATATCTGATTATAATGCGATGAAAAGCATTTTCTAGTTCTTATCAGAGAAGGATTTGGTGCACTTGTACACTGTCCCTATCAAATAAACTACAAATAATATGTATATATGATAAACTAAACCAGTAATATCACATTAAAACACCAGTTTATAATTCAGAGATTTAAATTAACTACAGTGCCTTATGGTGGGTTAAGTTAAAATGCTGACTCAATTTACCCCACAACATTTGGCTCACTTTGCCCCATAGCTGCCATTTTGGAAAAAAAAATAGCTACTGTTGCTTACCAGTTCAGGCTAATATTCAGCTAAATGATTTGCATGGTTTTATATGTTGCTAAATCA
>NW_015552615.1:5240244-5262042 GCF_001515605.1 Sinocyclocheilus anshuiensis | reverse complement strand
AAGCATTTTCTGGTTCTTATCAGAGAAGGATTTGGTGCACTTGTACACTGTCCCTATCAAATAAACTACAAATAATATGTATATATGATAAACTAAACCAGTAATATCACATTAAAACACCAGTTTATAATTCAGAGATTTAACTTAACTACAGTGCCTTATGGTGGGTTAAGTTAAAATGCTGACTCAATTTACCCCACAACATTTGGCTCACTTTGCCCCATAGCTGCCATTTTGGGAAAAAAAATAGCTACTGTTGCTTACCAGCTCAGGCTAATATTTAGCTAAATGATTTGCATGGTTTTATGTTGCTAAATCACCTATATGTATCATAATATGTATTGACTATTACATCTGACAAGCCAAAAACAGTTTTTAAAGTAAATGGGTGCCTTCCATTCACCCCATGTATTTCTCCTTTTCACAGTCTGGCAGAAATGATGGGTGGTTCCAAAATACATGGTCACATGACAGTAAAAGTGTACAGTTGCCAAGATACAGGGGGTGGGTAAACTTACCCACTGGCTCAACTTACCCCACTCTCCATTGAAGATGAGGCAGAAGCAGGCTCAGAGAGAGCAGGAGAGCCCACTCTTACTACAATAAAGTCTGAAATTATTACAGAGTGTGCTGTCTTCTCTTTTAATTGTATATTTGTAACAACTGGATCATTTGTATTAGCAAGCACCCACCCCCCTAAGTACCCCTTTTTTGGTTTGGGCCACTGCCCCTCAAAATGTCTGTGCATGGCCCTGCTCCACACGGTGCACCAAGAAAGAAAAAGATATTAAAATCACCATTAAAATAGCTTTTTATAGGTTTATTCAAAGCCATCTCTTACCAACAATGTACTGTCATCGTATTTGCATCATGTGCTTGCAAACTGAAGAAAACGGTTTGTTATCCTGAGGCAACACGGTGCAATACTTGGCCAAATGAGTTCAGTCGCGCCCTCTAGCGGTCAGTCGATATACTGCGATGTGGGTGTTTCCACACACCAAAAGTCTTTCCACTTCCCTAGACATCCACCTGCATTCAGTCAACCAATAGGCTTTCTGGCACGGTGACATCTCAAGTACATAAAAGGTTAAAGGGAATTGTTGAAGTCACTTTGAAAGAAAGACGCATCTTTGCAAACCATGGTGTCTCGACGATCACTTACAATTGACACTGAGAAAGCGACAAGGACGACATATGTGCTCGGAACGGAGTTGACGGTCAATTTAAACAGGTTGGCTAATTTATTTCCATGTACTGTATGAATAGACTCATATGAATATTAGAACTTTGTTTTATTTTAAATGGACAGTCATTCTTGATGCGTTCTTGTGTTTGTAACCCGCGCGACGGAGCTCAAGGGAATTAAACACAACGGTCTATTTTAACAGCGCGAAAGACATATTTAAAGGGACAGTTCACCCGAAAACCCCTTTATTATTTACTCGCACTTTTGTTGTTTCAAAACCCGTTTGACTTTCTTTCTTCTGTGGAGAACAAAATGAGAGCGGATGTGACAGACGCAGTCTCTATTCACTTGCGTTGCATATTGTTTCTTACAATATGAGTGAATGGTGACCAAAACTGTCAGTCGCCAACATTATGATATAAAAAAGTTTACGTGTTACAAACGGATCAGGGTCAAATGAACTCAAGCAAAAGGGTTAAAGCGTGTTACTGTCTGACCACTGAGCTTAGTTTAGATCAAAGGAACATACTTAAGGAATTCGAATGGAAAATAAAAGGATTCATTTCAAAATTACTATTATTATTTTGACGAGCACATCATTACAGACTCTGGGAACCCAAACATAAGGAACAGTCCATTTAAACACAATGTCGCTAAAAAAGGATGCATGTATACATAGACTGACAATTGAAATACAACACAGACAGAAGATATGAATGTAATACAATTTTCCTAACATGGTTTATAGCTAAAATGGTCTATTGTTTTATTGTTCTGCTTGTAAAGTTCATTGGCGACATCATTCTGGATTGAACTGAGATTTCAATATTTGCAGATATTGATCTGTTTGTCATAATTGATCTGTTTGTTCTGCATAGCTGAATATTTGCTGGGAGAATTCAGGGGGATTGTTGATTGAAGAATTTCTCCTTGCAGACCCAAAGACGGATGAATGCACTCGTTGTGCTGCAACATTATTTAAATTCATCGCTGAGCTCTGTCTCAATGCTTCTGTTTATAACTGCCACTGTCGGCTATTGTCTTTGATAGCTTTCCAGACCTCCTAATAGCTCTTTTCTTTAGGTTTTTAAAAGACTTTATACATTTTTTTATTAGCCCATACTGAAATAGACAGTCCCCCAGCAACATCATCATGACTAGTGCTTGTTGTCTTAGAAGATAGAATTGAATCCTAAATATATTATAAATAACCCACTATCTAATGCTATAATTATGACATTTGGTTTGGTCACATGCCATGTTCCAGAGGGTCATCAGTGGTGTGATATGCTAGAGCTATTAATTTAAATCCATTCATGTCAGAAAATGTTGGGTTTCATGATTTAAAAGTTCGATTTTTTTTTTATTCTTAGTATATCCTTCAGAAATCATTCTAATATACTGTATTATTATCAATGTTGAAATAAGACGACTCCTTAATATTTTTGTGGAAACCGTGATACACTTTGATTAAAAGAAAGGTCAAAAGAAAAGCATTTATTTAAAATGTCTATCTTTTGTAACCTAAACGTCTTTACTGTCACTTTTGATCAGTTTAATGTATCCCTGCTGACCCCAAATATTTGAAAGATTGTGTATATTTAAATTGGGTTTGAAATGGTGCAATACAGTTCTGTTGTGTAATATCCAACAGTGAAATAGATAAATTCATAATGTGTCTGTGTATGTATGTTTGTTTTCTGCAGGTGTGCCCCTCCGCAGTCCAAATCCTTCTCGATAAAATGCGGCCCAAACGTGCATTACAAGGTGACCCCTCCGGCCGGGGACAGGAACGCTGCTCCGTACCCCCTCACCCCAAACTCTGTCCTCATCGTCACCATGGATGCAGTCAGCGAGACTGCAAACGATAGCAAGGTACCTACTGTACAGTACATCCAATCACCTTTGTGCTTGAAAAAGAGCAAACAGAAAAAATCTGTGGAATTTTTCTGCGTTTGGAAGAAAATTGTATGGAATAGATTCAAACAAGATAAAATGTTTGAAACTGAACCAGAAATACTAGACTCGTATTTGAAAGCACCATACTAGCACAAATATTTAAAAGGAGGATATGATAGGGGAGTCTTCTGTGTGGGCAGATTCCATTTGGGTATGTTTTTTTCCCCTTGTATGACTAGCCTTAGTTTGCACTAAAGCAGATAGTAGTCTTTTAGAAAATAAACCGAACTGAAAGAAATCGACAGCTGCAGACAGAAAACTGCTTGCCTTGTCAGTCTTGTTAGTCTGATGCACACGCTGTGGTTGACCCTGGTACTAGTCTATGCAGGAAACTGAGGTTTATGTGTCGACGTGATCTCACGTCACTTTCACAACACTGTCTAGCACTCGCAGCTTGAAGGTATATTTAGCACATTTTTTAAATGCAATCAGTACAGTAATGAATCACTTTAGCAATCAAAGAAAACCACAATAATTGTCGCAATAATCCATCTTGTGCTCGTTTCGTTCTGACCTGTTTCAGCTGTCTGTGAGGTACTATGGAGAGAAAACGGAGTCGCTCGGGGACGCCGTGCTGCATCTAACAGCTGTCGGTACGTCTCGCATCATGTTTGCATTTTGAGACATAGGCTACGCCTGTGTTTATAATTAATGCTTATATAAATAGTATCTGTGCTGTAACTATAAACAGCCTCATGCTGGTGGGACTGAAGGAACAGGCAAGCCTCATGTTGCCTCGGTTCTGTTGCAGAGATATCTCTGGATGTAGATGCTGACCGAGATGGCATTGTTGAGAAAAACAATCCAAACAAGGTGAGCTTTGTTTGCTTGTTGTCTTGTGATCTTTTCTATATCATCATTATTGGGGAGATTTGTTTTTGGCTCATTGCTACAGGCTTGGAGATGGTGGAACACAAAAGAAGATATTTAGAAAAATGTCGTAGCGTTTTCTTTTTTGTCAATTCAATCAAAGTCAAAGTCAATAGGATCTGGAGGCCCATGAATAAACAGAATACATTTACATTTACATTTAGTCATTTAGCAGACGCTTTTATCCAAAGCGACTTACAATTGGGGGATACATAAAGCGATTCTTCTTAAAGAGGCAAACAGACACAGGAAGTGGTTGTAATACCAAGTTCTTAGACATTGTTCAAAAAAAGAATAAACAATTGTGACTTTTTTTTTATCTTACAATTGTGACTTTTTCTTGTATGTCAGTAATATCTCACAGTTGACTTTTTTTCAGAATTGAGAGATATAAACTCAGAATTCCGAGAAGAAACATCAGTACTGTGAGATATAAACTCGCAATTGCAATACAAAAAATAAATATTTTTTGTTCTGTGGCAGCAACAAAAAATTTAATTTTGCTATAACTCAGAATTGCAAGATATAACTTGGAATTGAGAGAATAAACTCAGAATTTCAAGAAAAGCTCAGAATTGTGAGATATAACTCACATGTAAATTACAAAAAAGTCAGAATTCTCAGTTTATATAAACTTTTTTTTTCTCTCAGAATTCTGAGTATACAATTTTCATAATTGTGAGAAAATTGTGAAATAAAAAGTTGCAATTGCCTTTTATTTAAATTATTATTTTTTTTTTTACATTTGTGGCATAAACAGGCTTCCATAGGGTCCAAGGTTTTTGAACCTCAATGACTTTCGAAAGTATCTTCTTTTGTGTTCCAACTGCATAGTGCTATTTTAGATATTCAAGACTTTGTTTGAGGAATGTGTGATAGTATTGGATTTTGGATCTAGGGATCGTGGAAGTGGGGTCCTAATGGCCACGGTGCAGTTCTGCTGGTCAACTGTGACTCAGAGACCACTTACAAGAAGACACTGGACAGTGAGGTTGATGAGATCAATAAAGTGTCAGGTGAGTCTGGGCAGGTCTAGTGTCAGATAAAGTCTCGCCGCAGACGTTTGTTAAGTGTAAATAGACTTTGTACCAAAGCCTGGTGTGTTGTGTACTTAAGCAGCATTTTCAAACACTGTATGCACGCAAAATAATGCTTCCTTATTATTCGTTCATTATTAATCCTGTTTGGCCAGAATGCAGTGCAAGTCCAGTGAATTTTTACCTGTTTAATTTAAATCAAACTGTGGTTTATTCAGTACTGATAAAAATAAAAAAAATCTATAAAAATTCAAATTAAAAGCACAACTTCACCCAATTTTTCGGTGCATATTGATCTGTTAGCTTAGTTAACATGTGACTCTTCGCTTCAAATGTCATGCTGTGGAAAGGAAGTGAGAATCGTTATAAAAACATATTTTTTGATGGCAGATTTACAGGACATGTCCAAGATGATCCTGCGCACCAACGGTCCCGCTGAACTTCCTGAAGGCTATAAACTGACCATGCACATCTCCCAGACCACTTCAGAGAACGTGAGGGTCTTTAGACCTCGGACAAATGCAAAAAAAGATGACGTGTGGAGTGAGTGAATAATATAATATTTCATATAATATACAATGAAATATTTTCAGAATATATTATGAAAGAACAATTATTTTCGGAGCTTGTATAGTGTTTACAATGAACTTTTAATTTTTTAACTTAATTTTTAGTTTGTGCTCCACTGAAAAAGCAGAATGCATTTTATGGAAAATGCATTACTGTATGGAAAAAGTATTCCTTAAATTATTTGTGGAAAAGAGAAGGTTTGAAAATGTATAGAGTAATTTTTCAGGCATGCATAATTTGAAATTATGATGCATGATACATTTAATTAGATGGAGGCAAAAGCTGGTACATTATAAGGGAACATCAGTACTTTACTCTTTCTTTCTCTTCTCTCTTTCTTTTACCAGAGCACAAACTCTTGAAGTTGTTCCTGAAAGACTATATCATGGTGGTGGGAACGGACACGCTGACACAGGAAGTGCCCTATCTGGGAGGCAAAACTGAACTGGCGTTCTTTGTAGAGGGTCTTCGCTTCCCTGATAAAGACTTTGATGGGCTCGTCACCATCAACCTCAGTCTACTAGAGCCCTGTGGCAAGGTTAGTGAAAGAGACGACTCTCTGATCTCTCATGCAAACTATAGGACATCAAACTTTGTTCTTTTACTTACTGCAAGAACTACTTCAGTCTTGTAATAAAAGTTACACTCAAACTCTTCCATAAAATGACTAAAACTGAATTAAAAAAAAGTGTTTTAAGGGGGAGGGGTAATATAATTCTTTAATAACTGCTAAATACTAATTATTTTCTTAAAGGGCTTCCCTGAAACGCCCATCTTCACCGATACAGTTGTATTTCATGTTTCTCCCTGGATCATGACCCCAAACACCCTCAAACCTGTGGAGGTGTATGTGTGCAGGTGATTCAGTCCAAGCTTTCTTTATCCCTTCATATATCATTTAACAAATAGTGCCATTTTCCAGAAATAGATACAGATATTTCCAAGTATTTTTTTGCTACTCACTCTTTCATCTTGTCAACAAGTCATGGGATTAATGATTTACTTTTACTTTTGTCTTTCTGGCAGCACAAATGATAACTACACCTTCCTGAAGAGCATAAAGAACCTGGTGGACAAGTGTGGCTACAAACTGAAAATATGTCATGAGTACATGAACCGAGGCGACCGCTGGATACAGGTCAGCGAAATCAGTTGGAAATCAATCAATCCATTCAATCAATAAAATGAATAAAAATTAGATCAGTCAGTCAATAAAATAAATCTTTTCAAAGAAAACTTTTATTTAGAAAGGATGCATTAAATTGATCAAAATTGACAAACACAAACAAATAAATGCTCTTTTGAACTTTCTATTCATCAAAGAATCTTGAAAAAAGGAACTGTTTTCAACATATATTGAGAAATAAAAAAAGTTTCTTGAGCACCAGCATATTACTGTTTTGTTATCAAATGAACCCCACATTTTTAAATTAGTATGCGTGTATATGCCAGTTATTAATATTTTAAAACATTAACCCCCGGTTTCACAGATAAGACTTAAGCCTAATCCTAGACTAAAATGTAAGTCTGAGCTGTTTCAACTGAAAGAAACTTGCACTGACTGATCTTAAAATATATCAGTGCCTTTGTTTAATCTTAAAATGCACACCAGTAATGTTTTTTTCTAAGTACGTTCATAAAAATTACTTGAATGTCCTAATTGAACTATGGCCTCATCCTGGTTTAGTTTAAGGCCTGTCTGTGAAACCGGGCCTATTTGTTTGATGGAACCCTTACAAGTTTGATAAAGTGATTTTCAAAGTATTTAAGAGGTGCCTTACACTATCAAGCTGTCATATGATGATGTATTGTGAACTAGACAAGCTTGTCAGATGACTATCATATGAGATGAGTAATTCCTCTCTGACACACTCCACAGGATGAGCTTGAGTTTGGCTACATTGACTCTCCCCATCATCAGTTCCCTGTTGTACTGGACTCTCCTCGTGATGGAGATCTTCAGGATTTCCCCTACGAGTCCATTCTGGTGAGCAAGACGGCTAAATGCTCAAAGAAAAGCATTTTTCCCCCCCATGTTATTCCAAACCAAAATTGGCATCAAATTATGATCACATACTAATCTAAAGATGTATAGAAACACTAAAACACTGTGTCACAGGGGCCAGATTTTGGGTACGTGACACGGCATGCTTTGAATGAGGAGGTGAGCAGTCTGGACTCCTTCGGTAACCTGGAGGTTAGTCCACCAGTCACAGTCAACGGGAAAAGTTACCCACTTGGTAGGATCATCATTGGAGTGGCGTTCCCTACGTAAGTACCACAACTCTACAGAAACCACAACTAGTAAAAATATACAAAAGAGTCTCCACACAACATATGTGACCCTGGACCACAAAACCAGTCACAAGGGTCAATTTTTTGAAATTGAGATTTATACATATAGCTTTCTATTGATGTATGGTTTGTTATGATAGGACAATATTTGGCCGAGATACAACTATTTGAAAATCTGGAATCTGAGGGTGCAAAAAAATCGAAATATTGAGGAAATCGCCTTTAAAGTTGTCCAAATTAAGTTCTTAGCAATGCATATTACTAATCAAAAATAAAGTTTTGATATATTTACGGTAGGAAATTTACAAAAAATATCTTTATGGAACATGATCTTTACTTAATGTTCTAATGATTTTTGGCATAAAAGAAAAATCAATAATTTTGACCCATACAATGTATTTTTGGTTATTGCAACAAATATACCCCAGCGACTTAAGGTTTTGTGGTCCAGGGTCACATATGTGTTTGATTGATTAAACAACTATTACCTAAAGGTTAAACGAGATTATTTGTGTTTAATTTTAAGTGCAACTCGTGGCCGAAACATGACCCAAGTCGTCCAGGACTTCCTGTGGGCACAGAAAGTTCAAGAGCCAATAGCGCTGTACTCTGATTGGCTGGTTGTGGGTCATGTGGATGAGTTCATGACCTTTGTTCCAGCCCCTGACCGAAAGGTAAACCGATATACTACAATACACCACCAGTGAAAAGTTGTGACTTTTTGTTTTTGAAAGAAGTCTTTTATATGCTCACCGAGGCTGCATTTATTTAATTAAAAATACAGTACAACAGTACATTTTTAAATGCCAGTACTTTATTCTGAACATAGCCAGTGTTTTTTTAAATACCCAAAACAGTGCTAACTGAAATGGTTTGATTGTTCAGAAATTCCGGTTGCTGCTGGCTAGCCCTGACGCCGGATACAAAGTTTTCAAAAGCTTACAAAACAACGGACATGGAAAAGCAGAAATGTTTCCGGGTAAACACTCACTAATTTTCTGTTTCAAAAAAAGTTTACCATCCACCACAGTTCATATTCTAGCTAACGGTTTTACCTGAACAGGTTTGCCAGAGGCCATCTCAGTAAATGAGATCCTGAGCGACAAAAAGCTACAGGCTGAAAACCGATACGTGCAGGTCAGTGAAACACACAACACTCACAATACCCCTTTAACGCATTAAGATGCGTTTTGCGTCCAAACAGTATCTAGATATTTTTGTAGCCAGATTTGACAGATCTGTCTTTTTTATGGGAAAGAATAATGCTGGCATCTTCTAATCTTTCACTCAGAATTGTATTGACTGGAACAGGGACATGCTGAAGAAAGAGCTGGGGTTGGATGATGAGGACATCATTGATTTGCCCATCCTGTTTAAGGTGTTAGAAGAGAAAACGGGTCCCAGGGCTGTGGCTTACTATCCCGACATGGTATAGCACATGTTTAAGAATTTACCGAACATCCACATATTTTAGCTTTTTTTGACTCAAATCACACTCTCTTCTTCTCACCAAGACTGCATTTACTTACTCAAAAATACAGTAATATTGTAAAATATTATTATTTTTTAAACAAATGTTTTGTATTTTAAAATGTAATTTATTCCAGTGATGCAAAGCTGATTTTTTAGCATCCTTACTCCAGTCTTCAGTGTCACATGATCCTTCAGAAATCATTCTAATATGCAGATTTGCTGCTCAAGAAACATTCATTGCTATTATCAATCTTGAAAACAGTGCATAACTTAAAGTATCATTAACCTAACATACCAAATGCCCATTAATATTCTACAATGAGCTACTTGAGGAATCTGATATTATAGTTTTCCCATTACGTTGACCTTTGTTTTGTATGTATGCACCCTCAGGTGAACATGATCGTGTTGGGGGATAAGCTGGGCGTCCCAAAACCATTTGGGCCAAAGGTGAATGGCAGGTGTGCTCTGGAGACAGAGGTGTGTTCTCTACTGGAGCCTCTGGGCCTCAAATGTACCTTCATTGATGACTTTGCCCCATACCACAAACTGCTGGGTGAAGTTCACTGCGGTTCCAACGTTCTTCGAGAGCCGTCCCCTTTCAAATGGTGGAACCTAGAGCTGCGAGAGAGAGACTAGAACTGTCAAGTGCCTATTAATTCTCGCAACTAGTTCATTCTAGCAATAAACGATGCATAGAGCAAAATACTAATGGGATAATTCATAAAAAAATGAATGAGTCATTTACTCACCCTCATGTTGTTTAAGCAGCTCTTTTCCATATAATGACAAGGTGCTGTCAAACTGTCAAAGAATAAGAAAGTAGCCCAAAAATCATTCCCATCAATTTGCGCTGTGTTCTGAAGTAATATAATAGCTTTCCATGAGGAACAGACAGAAATTGAAGTGCCTATTTTGAGAGGTGTTGATTTTCAGTAAATGCAGCTTGAAAAAGAGAGCAAACCGTATACTTATGAAACAACAAGAGTGTGAGCAAATACTTCTTAGTAGTTTGTCAAATTCTTATAACAACCAGGCCTTGTTTTTAACAGTATAGTTACTCCTCAGGCTGCGGTGGTGCTGTTTCAGGATTTCTACGAAAATTAAGGGCTAACAATTATAAAGTTTTGAAGTGGTTCAAAATAATGTTAAACACTTGCAGCTTAAGAGTAGTTGGGCCTGTTTCATAAAACAAGTTTACCAAACAAGTTAGGTTTATTTCAGTTAGTCTGACTTATTGTCAGTTGATTTGGTTCAAAATAAGTCAGACTAACTGAAATAAGCCTGGCTTATTTAGTAAACTTGTTTTATGAAACAGACCCCTGTTGTTTATTTTTTCTAACGACAACAAAAAAGCTTAAAAAGGCTGTACTGGGTTTTCATAAATATGAACCATGAATGTTCATTCTGTGTTGCCTTAATAATAATGACTGAAAATTTCATTTTATAATTGGTGATGGTCTTGGGTGTGTATTTTTCTCCCCCCATAATAATGTACATTACAGCAAACAATAAACATTACATGAACCCCTCTGATCTTTATTAAACAATTTCTTTTGTTTTATTACAAAAAAGGAGAAAATGTATTTACAGTGAAACATTTCATAAAAGTAGCATAATGAGCACTTGTAAAGGAGAACACAATCACTTGCAGAAAGCGGTCGGTGTTTGTTTGTAATGAGTTTGTGCTTAATGTCTCTAGCATGTGCAAACACATTATGTACAGTTCGACCAATCAGCAGAGACTTAGGGCTCGGACACAGCGAAAGTATGGATTCAGCCAGCCAAAAATATTTTCACTTTTCCATAAACTGTTTTAGAAGCATCACCCCTGAAAGCATCCAAACAGCATTATTTATAAGAAAAAAATCTCTTCAAACAAGAAGCGAATTGGGAAATTAGTCTTACAAAAAAGGTATTTTCATGTTTTTGGACATGAAATTGTGGTAATGCCATCTTTCTTCTATGATAGTAATACCATAGTATTCTTTAAAATACGCATCACACAGAAAAAAAACAGTATTTTAAGGAGCTGTAAAAGTGACTAAAATGTTTTTGCAAACAACAAATTGTAAATATTCAATTTGATTAAGAGTTGATATTTTGCCAGTGACTTTCTTTTTGTTTTAATGTCACAGCTTAGGATAGTTGCTCAAAATAATTAATCACATTTATGGCTCAAAAAAAAAAAGAAAAAAAAAGTCAAAGTTTGTATCTGATAAGCTATTGAGATGAATGGGAAAGCATTAACACCATAGTGCTATGTTTAAAAACTAAAATATTATTTTGATTATATGATCTAAAATGGGCATTTTTGTTTGTAATCAATATAACACGCTTTTGTGTTTGAAAACAAAATAAAATGCCCAACATTTGCTATCGAACATAAAGCTTTGGATGAATATATTCTGACCTAGTGTTTTCCATAATCCATATCCACTATCATATACGTGTCTGCAGTTTTACATTCATATTGCTCACCTGTCATATAAGCCAAAAGGTCTTCAGGACTTCAATATATCGGACATTTTTATTCTGCTCTGCCTGTAGGACTATATGTGACCTTGGACCACAAAACATGAGAAACATTGATGATTTAATCCGCACTGCTAGCTTTAAAACATGAGGCTACTACATTAGTGTACAGTTTACACACGTGTCAGTTTGACCACAAACAGCTGTGGCCATACAAAATATGTTGATCAGTAAAACAGCATAATCTTAATAAATACTATTTAAAAAGTATACAGCATCTCACACCTGATCTATTCATTTGATCATAAATTATAATGCCTACGCTTCATTTATTGGACGGGACTGGAAATGGCTTGGGTGCTCGACACCAGAAGATAGAGAACTACACTGAAGAACAACATTTAACATTTACCTATATTCATTTTCAACATCACTACATCATGACACAAAAGGCAACAAAACAGAACCACACATAGATGTGTATTACAGTGCTTTGCGGGTTCATGTGTATTTTAAGCATGATTGGTTTAGGTTGAACCTCGTTTGTTATTCTGAAAGATGCTGAAAGCTTGTGACAGCTTACCCACCCCCCGTTACTAAAAGATCAACTCAATAAATAAATAAATATGACAAATAAAACCCAAACCCACACAATGAGGGCCACTGTGGACAGACAGAAAGAAAGAAAGAAAGAAAGAAAGAAAGAAAGAAAGAAAGCAGCCTATGATAAGGCCATAATCATGCGTGATTTGTCGCCTGCTGGCAGCTCTTCTCTGTTCTTCTTCTGCCTTCAACACAAGTCAGGTTTGCTATTTTGCCTACAGACCAACAGCCACGTGATAGAAGATAAGGGGGTCGAGTCCTTACAAGAGCGCGCTGATACTCTGATGCACACTTGCCCGACTGTACGCCTCCAGGCTGGAACTAGCAGTTCACGTCCCTTCACATCCGTGTCTCCACAGGAACTCTTGTGAGCACGTCGAGCGTCCGCTGCAGAGGGCTACTTATGAAAATGCTGAAAATAAGACAGAATTAATAATGATTAATGAGAATAAGGTTTTTGAATATATACAGTTGAAAAGTTGGGGGTTGGTAATAAAGCAATAAGCCTCCGCTTTGCGTCGTGCCTAACAACGCCCCTTAGCTGTTATAAATTCACTGTAAACCACGGCTTCACGGGGCTTATTGCTTTTATAAAACGGTTATTCCATATACGTAGTAAGGTTTCACAAAATAAAACCGAGCAAATGAAGTGTGATGATATTAATAAAAAAACATTATTCTTCCGCCAAACAGTATGTAGTTCCTCAGAAATGGTTGTGGTTCCAACAAAGTGGTTGCCGAGCAACACACAGACATAAACAAAGGTGTATGTTTGTAGAGTAATTTACAACAGCTTCGAACGTGGCTCAACCAATCAGAATCAAGGACCGGAACTATCCGTGTTACCGTTTTACAAGATTGTATCATGTTTTTGAAAGAAGTCTCTTTTTCTCACCAAGGCTGCATTTCTTTGAACAAAAATACAGTAAAAACACTGGACACTGAAATATTATTACAGTTTAAAGAACAGTTTTCTAATTGAAATGTATTCCTGAGATAGCAAAGCTGAATTTTCAGCATCATTACTCCAGTCTTCAGTGTCACATGATCCTTCAGAAATCAGTCTAATATGCTGATTTGCTGCTCAAGTAGCATTTCTTATTATTCTCAATGATGAAAACAGGTGTGGTGCTTCATATTTTTGTGAAAACTGTGATACTTTTTCAGGATTCTTTACTGTCACAATGTAATTCATCCTTGCTGAATAAAAGCATCAGCTTCTTTCAAAAACAATCTTAAATATCTTGCTGACCCCCGAACTTTTGAACGCTAGTGTGATTTTCTAAATGTCATGCTACATTACAAACAGCAATACAACTAACTTAACAAAAAGGGATCAAATTAGGTCATTAAGAGTTATAACAATGCAAATATAATTAAACGACACAGCCATATAAGCCCAATAAACACATCATCCTAACATATAATCCACATTTTTGCCATTCCTAACCTGTTGATGGACATCCATGAAGTCATCTACAGCCTACAGGACAGCTAGCAGTTCTATGCAGGATAAACACGCACAGAACAAAACAAATACAAAGAAAAACTACATTAAATCTGATGTTCAAGAGCAATTGCACAGGTACAGAGAGAACAGTCATGCTTTGACTTTAAAGGGGTGATATAGAAAACTATGTTATAAATTGATCGATAGTTTTCTATATCACCCCTTTAAAGTCAAAGCATGATCGTTTCTTTCTAGGACATTGTTATTCTGCTCTGCCTGTAGGACTATATGTGACCTTGGACCACAAAACCAGTCATAAGGGTCCATAAATCGCCTTTAAAGTTGTCCAAATGAAGTTCTTAGCAATGCATATTACTAATAAAAAATTAAGTTTTGATATATTTACAATAGGAAATTTACAAAATATCTTCATGGAACATGATTTTTACTTAATATCCTAATGATTTTTGGCATTAAAAAAAATCTATAATTTTGACCCATACAATGTATTTTTGGCTATTGCTACAAATATACCCCGGCGACTTAAGACTGGTTTTGTGGTCCAGGGTCACATATAGATGGCATCTTCATGACTAGCATGTTCTTACCGAGTGTTGTCTCTCTGTTTTAGGACGAGGTTCAGATTGCTGTCGAAAGGGACCTATAGTGAAACAGATGACTGTTAAAGCCTTAACACGATTACAAACAATATAAACTCAAACAATTAAAATGAAAACTCATATAAATAAAAATAAAAGCTAATTCAAAATATGAATAAACACTAAAACAGTAGTATTTAAAAAAAAAAAAAAAACTAAAATAACACTGGCTCTAATCTGGGCCTTGTCTCTAATTTCATCATGTATATTCTGCGGTGTCCTTCTTTCCTTAGTCTTTTTTATGATACAATATTTGCTCATACTACACAGACTGAAGTACAGTTGCAAATTATGGGTGCAACAGGTTAAAAATAGCTTTTATCTCTCTTCTGAATGACATCTCAAAGTATAGTGAGCACATAAAATAATCTCCTCAGTGCAGCATTTTACTTGCACGAAAATCGAACAGTCGAACACATAAATGATTATTACGTAATCCTTTTAGTATAATAGATATGTGCTTGGGTTTGTTGGGAGGTGAAATGTTTGTTCTGTCTCACCGTGTGAACTGCTCTGACTAGTAGTACCAGGGCCGTCTTCCAACCACACGCTGCTGTATGTAAACGAATCTCGTTTGTGAGGCGTACCGGCTGAAGACAGACTCTCCTGTGTTCCAGAAAAATGAAAAACATATGCAAACAACAGAACCAGCCAGTCTTGCCAAATCATATAGGTGTATTGATACTTCTGTTCAGACAATTAAATGCAAATTCCATTATGCCTGTATGCATTTGCCCGCGAATAGTATGGGCGTCTAATAAATACACTTGGTGTTCTCTGCCTTAGAACATTTTGACCACAATGTACCTATCTTTTAAGTAAAATGTGAGTCATGTATTGATCAATTATGTGTATGTGAGTCATATGTGTAAGTGACCGCACCAGCCCTGTGTCATAGTCCTCTGTAACTTCATGTTCCTGCTCGTTCTCCTCCACCACGCTGGTGAAGCTACTGGCATTGGATGAGGAGCGAGACAGATCCTGAGACTCAGGGATCGAGGGAGCTCGACAGCACAGGGCCGAACTACAAACACATACATTTGCACATATATGAGGTCAAATAAAACTGTTCACCTAAAAATGTGAAATTATTGAAAGCTGTCTCAAAACAAACGCATCAACATCTTTAAAGGGCTGAGGGCAAGTAAATGTGTCATTTTTGGGTGAACCACTCCTTTAACTAACCATTATTAAATGCATATGGTCAAAGATTTACATGCATTCATATTTTTAAAGTTGGTTGAGGTATATTTGATTCAATTACTGTATCACACATCAGCTGCACATTAAAAGCAAAAGCAGCTCACTTATTGACCTTTGCACCTGGAAACTACCTACATCAGATTGATTATTTGCACTAGCTGCTCTGTCCATGTGATTAAAAGGTGTTGTTTGGGCTGTATTTTGCTATGCATAATGATAATGGAGTATGTTATGATAGCACTAGCCATAGTCATGTTTAGTGATTGCAGGTGTGATTACTCAACACATTCAGAGAAGTTCAAAGTAGATGTATGTAGTGACGTTTGAACTCAAATATGATACAGCAAATATCTATTATTTGCTGCTGGGAGTGGTTTTATGTAGAGAGTAATAAAAAGTCTGAACCTAACAAGGAGCGGCCCGTGAGCAACTACCTATTGTTCCCTTTGAACAAGCCACCTATAACCTCAGGTTAGGCTATTTACTTACCACACACGAACATGTTATTCAACTTTGAGGATATTACATATATAGATAATAGACAAAAATAAAGAGTATAAAAACCAATGTTTTACTAGTACTAGTACCAGTGCAACGGTATTGAATTTCAAAGAAAATATGATTTTGATGCACATGGGGTCAGTATGATTTTTCTTTTTGAAAGAAATTAATACCTGTATTCAGGAAAAATTAACTTTTGATCAAAAGTGACAGATTTGTACAAGGTTACAAAAAATTCTATTTCAAATGATTGTGGGGGGAAAAAATTGTGGAAAAAATATTAAGCAGCACTACTGTTTTCAACATTGATAATAAGAAATGATTCTTGAGTGGCATAACAATATGAATTCTGAAGGATCACATGACACTAAAGACCGGAGTAATTATGCTGAAATTTCAGCTTTGCCATCACAGTAATAAATTATATTTTAAAATACATTAACATAGAAAACTGCTATTTTAACTCATAATAATATGTCACAATATTACTGTTTTTGCTGTATTCATGATCAAATAAATGCAGACTTGGTGAGCATAAGAGACTTCTTCCAAAAAGCAAATCTAATATTAAAAAGTAAAAAAAAAAAAGAAGAAAACAATTACTTCACATGATCATAGACACCTTTCCAGGAATGTAAAGATCAGATTATATGAAAAATGCATGGAAAAACTGGCCATCCATACAGCAAACAGAAGTCAATGTTTTCACTGGTGCTCACCCAATCTTAGTGATCTGCATCTCAGGTGAGCTCTGACTGGACGAGTTGTCTAATCTGAAGTCCTGAGTGGTGTGTCCACCGTCAGATGTCCTCTGTGGACTAGGGGACACCTCTCGACTGCTGGAACATATTGAGTAACTCATCTTAATTATTGTTCTCAGAACTGCATTTTTCATATTTAATAAGCCTAACATAAAAAGATACTTATTTGTCAGTACACATTTAATACACACTAGATTCTACTCTTTGTTACTTTTGCTTTATGGTTTTCTAGCCACATGACAACAAAATGACTTCTAACAAGTAATCAATTATGCTAAACTACTTTAAGGGTTTTCCCTATGACAATGTCTGCCTTTTGTTATTAAGACCATATATCCACCTTGACGTTTTTCAAAGACATACAAAAATATTAAAATAAATCTTCATAGGAAAAGTATTTTTAAGTCAATGTTTGTATGTATGTATTTTTGAATAAATTAATAAAAGGGCTTCAACTTTTTCTTACCTTCTCTCCTGAACTTCTTGTATGTTCTCAATCCCAATGGCACTGCTCCTCCTGGAACTAAATGGACCAGATTTCTTACGGGTTGGGCTTTTCCCAGGAATAATCAAGGACTGTGGAGAAATCACATTTTGATTCAGATTATTAGCCACTACATAATATCTTCCATTCATGCACTTTCTTTCTTTCTTTTTTCGATATTATTCATTTTAATTCTTATTTTATTTTTATTGATTTTAACTTGACTTTTATGTCTTTTTAGTATTATTATTATGCCTAAATAAAGCACTTTGAATGACCATTGTGTATGAAATGCTTTGTGTAAATCTACTTGCTGTGTCTACTATCAATCATTAGGGTGACGGTAGATTTATGATTCAACACAAAACATCAAATATTATATCAGCTAAGAAACAGGAGAAACTGGGTTCTATTTTTAATAAAAAATGGACAAGCCCTTCAACATCATCAAAGCTTGATGAGTGATTTAATTTGGTCTTCAGATTTGTGCATTAAGCATTGCAGTGCAGCCTAGATGACCTTGAAAACAGGGCCAGATGGAAAAATCTCTGTTTAGCAAAGCTGTCTGCAAGTTTATAGGTTTGCACACACATTTGATAATTATCTGGTTTTCTGTGACAGTTGTTGCAGACACATTAGTACATTAGGATGGCTAATAGGCAGTTATGGCAGCCTGTCATGAGAGGCTCTCTCAGTTATTGCTGTTGCACTCGTTGTCATAGCAATGGAGACGGGACGGTCACTTGTGGAGATCCCCATCTGTTCCACCAACCAGATCATAAGAGCGGATTACACATCAGTTTTTTTCTTTTGTAATGGTGAAATGATGAAGATCAGAAATGGCAGGAGAAGACCTGGTCTACCATCAGCACAAGCCTCACAGATGATGTGAGCCATGATGACACAAGCACTCAAAGGTCAAACCCACTCGCAGGGCACGATGGGGGTCAGAGGGCATGGAGACTGGCACAAACTAAAGCTGCCACACTGTTTTGGGGCTTCTCATGACAGCCTGCATTCATTTCTGGGTCACAAGGGTGTTCATACTCACAATGCCGGGTGTTTTGGGGGTGTCTGGGGGGTTGTGTGTAAAGCTTCCGCTGTGGCTGGTGGAGACGGTGTGCGGTTTCTTGTTACTGAGGCCCATGGCATCCATAGACTGACTTCTATTGCGGATTACTCGCTGGAAGGAGAAAAACAATGCATTGCATCACTGCAAGCCAACACTAGAGGGCACTACAACTGCTTATATGAGAGCTAGAGAGAGTAAAGGACAAAGAAAGTGGGTATGATTTGACTAGCATACTACATACTTACAATTACCTACTGTCAGAAGTACAAAACAATTTCAATATGCAAAGAACACCAGGTGACTTTCTTCATTTGCCAAAATGTGAGTGTATCCCATAATGCAATGTACTTCACTTCTACTGCACTTTTTTCTATTACTTGAGTAAATTATTAATTGACATGGGTAAGATGTTTTGCACAAAATTGTATCAAAACTGTAGCACACTGCTGTTTGAAACATTTAATTGTTCTATAATGCATACTATTTTAAATACACTACAGTTTAAAATGCTGAAGACAGTAAAAAAATGAATGCATTTTATTTGGCAATAATGAATTAAATTGATCAAAGTGACAGTAATGACATTATTATTTCAAATAAATACTGTTTTCATTGTTTGCATTACTTTCTATTTATCAAAGAATCCTTATAAAAATTAAGCAGCACACCTGTATTCAATTTAAAAAAAAATTCTTTAACACCAAGTCAGCAGCTGAAAATATATAAATATATATATTATATAAATATATATATATATATATTCAAATAGTAAACAAGGTTAATGCATAACACATTTGATTAAATAAATCAGCCTTGGTGAGCATAACAGACTTCTTTTAAAAACTTAAAAAATACTTACCCTAATTTAAAAACACCCCAAAATTTTTGACATATAGTTTATTGTGTATACTGCATAAATCATACTTCAATATCACGCTGATTTTAACATTCTACAATATGGGATGCAACTATTCTAATCTCACATATAGAATGGACAGTATGCAAATTATGCAAAACTCATCTCTGCCATTCACCAGAACTCTTTTGTTATACATACGCATCATTTTGTCAGTAATTAATTAAACAAATACAAACCCTTTTTACTAGTTAAAGAGATTCAAATGGATTTTACCTTGAAAGACTCAAAGAAGCCACCGCCTCCTCCTCCTCCATTCTCCAGTTTGTCATCATCTCCTCCCAGTCCCATCATGGACTGGCTGTTCATGTGTAGCTCCTCATATAAAGTCTCCAACAGAGCAAAACGTGTCCTCTCCTGGAGAACAAAGACTTAATGTACAGTAGTATGCATGCAGATGCTTCCACACAAATAAACGCAAACACAAACATGTATGCCCTTCTCACCTTCAGCTTGGCAAACTTCTCTGCTTTATAGCAGGAATATTCAGCATTGATCAGTTTGGTCAAGAGGAACTCATGAAACTCTGGATTCTACACAAAACACAATGAACAGAGATTAAATTAGATTTAAACAAAGAACGGCTCCTAAATTGGATTTTTTTAGATAAAATTATAGGTGAATTATATATTAGTTCAATTATTTATTAATTCAGTCATATCACTTACGATTAAAGCAATACCTTACCTAAAAGTGAATATTTGCTGAAAGACCCTCAGACCAAGATGTAGTTTGTTTCTTCATGGGAACAGATTTGGAGAAATGTAGCATTACATCACTTGCTCACCAATGGATCATCTGCAGTGAATGGGTGCCGTTAGAACGAGAGTTCAAACAGCTGATAAAAACATCACAACAATCCATAATAATAGACCTCAGTCCATCAATTTATGACTAGTGAAGTGTTTTTATCAACTGTTTGGACTCTCATTCTGACGGCACCCCTTCACTGCAGAGGATCCATTGGTGAGCAAGTGATGTGATGCAAAATTTATCCAAATCTGCTCCCATGAAGAAACAAACTCATCTACATCTCGGATGGCCTGAGGTTGAGTACACTTTCAGCAAAATTTCATTTTTGGGTGAACTACTCCTTGCCAACAAGCTATACTAGCAGTGAAATTGTTTAAATAGATTTTTTAATTTTTTTATTACAACTATATTTATTCATATAATTTGTCAGCATTTTATAAAAGGCTTTACCAATTCATTTACGCATAATTAAAAATCAAATGAGACATTCCTGTAGTCACAGCCATACTTAGACGAAATTGAGTTTTTCCACATTTTGTGCGCTGATTTTTAGGGGGAAAATCCAGAAAGTATTTAAATAAAGTGAGGCTGAACTAAAAGTACTTGTTTACACTTATTGGCATCTGAAAAAATAATTAATAAACCAAATGAACATCAGTGGTTGAAGGATGTGTAGAATTTTGTAAAAACAGCTGTTCCAAGTTTGAGTTCCGGGGCAAAGATTTCACGTGGAACTAGTCACATTACATGAATACAATCTGAAAAGATGTACCTTTTTAAAGACAGCTGGGTCTGGGAGGGCTGGTCCAAAGAAAGGCACATCATCTCTTGCCGTCACAGATACCTACAATATCACAAAATAAATTATGACTGATATCAGGAAAGCTTCTAAAAAAAAAAGTCTTTAGCACATTGTTTAACAAGTTGTTTTACTATAGTGGAAAACATCAATGTGTAGAGAAAAAAACTACTTTAGAACTGAGTCACTCATTGTATGTAATCAAGTATGTGAAGCATTCCTATTAGAAATACACTATTCACATAAATCCATGGCTCAAGCTTCATTTTGAAAAATTCAAATTATTTTTACCTTATAGAGGACGTTATCAGTGCAGGCGTTCTCCACTTGAACCACTACATAAGCGTGAAGAAAATTTGATGCAATCATATCGGGTACAAATGGTGTATTTTCTTCTTGGAACACAATAGCCACAATGTCATTTCCTATATGCCTCTTCCTCTGGAGCTGAAATTAATTCACACCAAGACAACAAAACTGTGAAGTAATAAGAGGAAGCTGCCTGTAAGGTCTGCACAACTGATTTAAGATTCACTTCTTCGAACAGACTGGCCAGAAGCGAAACCTGAACTGAAAACTAAAATAGACCATGTGTTTGAAAAATGTATATTTGTACATTTATATTTGAACAGAACCAACACTGCTATGCCAGTTTGTAAGGTATATCATTCTACTTTCTTGTAAATAAAGCACACTACATATAGTTGCACTACAGTTCTTTTCATTTAGGCT
>NW_015552615.1:5228677-5240234 GCF_001515605.1 Sinocyclocheilus anshuiensis | reverse complement strand
GTTCTAAGTGTGACCATATTTTCTATATATAAAAAATCATTTGTTCATGCCTAAACATTTGTTTATGTGGTTATGAGTAGGCCCACACAAAATCTTCATACGTTTCATATTTTTGTTCATTGATTGTAAAATAAAATAAATCTCCTTTTGATCTTGAGGTGAAATGTCCTGGTTTGTTTTTTATGCTCTTGATATGTTTAGTGAGATTCACCCTTCTACTGACAAAGATTATTTATTAAATGTCCCACAAAATAACAATATTGGATCATAATATTATTACAAACCGATTTGTGTTTTATTGCACCAGTGATGTCAAAGACCTACATTTCAAAACAATAATTACATTTATACTTGATTTAACATTGCAACAAAACACTATTAGCATTCTGCAGGGTGTCAATTTTTATCTCCTATAAACCTTCAAAGGTTTATCCGATTAGCTTTCCTCAGCTGAACTGTTTGTTCGCTCGTCTTCACAGCTTGCTCATAAATACTTATTAGAGAGTGCTGTCATAACAGAAAAATAGTTCACAGACATTCACAAGTTCAAAAGAAAACTGCTTGTCTTTATCATCAAAGTGTTCAGGAAATTAATAAGACATATCGAAGCATGTTTGCAGCCCTGTGGCAAACATCATATTCAAAACGGTGTTTTAGAAACAAACCATTTTAAGGCAAAAACACATTTGTCAGTGCCAGTCTGGAGGACATTAGCATATCGCTATACTGTAGCTCTCATATAACATCCCATATCTCATACAATAGCAATTAAAAAGCAGCAGGTGATGAGTCTGTACCCATATGTTATCTCTGGCCTCTGAGGTACCATACTGAAAAGGGTGTGTTTTAGTGGCCAGCTTTGTAAATGGGCAGTCTGTGCTGAAACCCCTAGGTGATGTTCTCTCTCTGAGCAAAGTAAAGCGTGCATGACAACAGACGGCTTTCCAGGATCAGTCCTTTGCACTGTGTGGTTTGCTTGCTAATTAACAGAGCATGCTGTTGGTCAGTGCATAACACAGTGGCCAGGCATCTCTGGGGGGCTGCAAATGGTAATACACCCGAAAGTAACACTAACTGTGACAAAACCATATCCCAGAATGTTACTGGTTGGTCCTAAATGTGCCCATGTATTTATCTATATTTACCCACCCTCAACAGGTAACCAAAAGTTGATGTAACTAAGAATAGGAATCTAAAATCTGAGGAATCTAAATGAAAAACAATCGAAAAATGTTTTTTATATATATTTTCGTTACTGATTGTGAATCAAAACAGAATGAAACAACAAACAAAACCAAAACCAAAAATAAATAAATAAATAAAATATAAAACGGAACAAAACAAAACAAAAACAAAGTAAAACAAAGCCAAAGCAATAAATAAATAAAGCAGAACAAAGCCAAACAAAACAAAACAAAAAACAAAAACAAAAAAAACAAAGCAGGACAATGCAAGGTCTTACCTGCTGGGAATCACCTTCAGTATATGGCAGCTTAGTGGACACGTGGAACATTATCTCTTTATTGTGGAAGTTGTGGTAGACTGACTCAATTCCAGTCTGACCATGTGTCACATCCAGGCCACCACGAAAGCTGTATTACAAAAGGAGGTCAAAAAGCTCTGAATTACTTCATTAATATTTTCAAACTCTAAATATACCAGCTGTACAAACACCCCTTCGTTGGGCCTGGGACAACATTCTATTCAAACAATCCATTACTCAACATATAACTCTGACATTGACCAGAAATCAAAGGGAAATTATATTATAATAAGATAACTTTGCTACTGAAGCCTCAACAACAGCTCTCCACCTAACCCTACAAAGTGATTTATTGATAGGAATGTTGTTCCAGGACCAGGAAAAAAGTCCTACTTGGGTACTTTTCATGTTAAACACTGTAGGTCTATACCCTTTAAAATCATGAAGTTCAATCTTCTCTCCCAAGAACTCCAGAAACTCAACAAAAGCTGGACTTTCCTCATTGTTTCCAAATAGCTCCTCTTCTGATGTCTGTAGAACAGAGAACATTTTCAGTTCACAAACACACAAATAATATAGATTAAGCAATCCAGGAATAAAAACACTTAAAGGTGATCTAACCTGCGCAAATTTCTGGTAGATGACTCCAAACTTGAAGTTGTTGTTGATGACGTGCTCATCAAAGGTCACAATAAGTCTGGATGCCTTGAAACAAATAACAAATGAGGGTCAGTGAAAGAAAACTACACGATTTGTTCATTCGTTTTTTTGATGTTTCTGCCCCAGCTTACCTTTGGGTATAAGATGGGATAAAATCGGTCCACATTCACCTCTTCACAGACAAGCTTGAAAAAAAATTGTGATTAATCTCATTTACATTTTTCTAATCACATTATTTTATCTGATTACTAAGGCTGTGAATTTAACATCTTAATTTAGTTCAAATTAATTATAAAAATAAAACAAAAATAAATGACCTTTTTTCTCATGGGGATAAATTAATAAAAGAACTTCAAAGTCACCTTTTCTAATATCTGATTTGCATGGGATTTTTCTCAGCAAACATTGATGCATGCAAATAATTAAAATTAAATTAATTGAATGTATAAATATAATTGCAAAAATATATATAAAAAGAATAAATAAATAACATTTGAATTGAATTCATCTACATGTCATGCAATTGACTGAATTAATTATTATTATTATTTTAATCCAATGACAGCCATGCAAAATTCTTCTCTGCTAAACTATTTAAGTTAATGTCCTACCTTCATCATCTGCACAACATTAGGGAACTCGGTCAGACAAGAAATTGGTATCACATCATGGTAGGTTTTAAACCTTGACCTACAATTAAAAAAACAGAAGATTTACAGTTACCTCCAGCATTACAAACTATTATAATAACACTATAACCAAACTACTTCACAAACACATTCTCTGCTAAATTGTCTGAGACAAATTGCTCATGCTCCTCTATTGTAAGTCGCTTTGGATAAAAGCATCTACTAAATGCATTAATATAAATGTAAATGTAAATGTTATATTTAGCAGGAAAGACAAAGAGAGGGTGAGAGAGACAGAGAGAGAGAGACGGATGGTAGTTAAACTATGAAAAATTGCCATGTGAATCACTCCA
The DNA here is from genome assembly GCF_001515605.1 of Sinocyclocheilus anshuiensis. Taxonomy (NCBI): domain Eukaryota; kingdom Metazoa; phylum Chordata; class Actinopteri; order Cypriniformes; family Cyprinidae; genus Sinocyclocheilus; species Sinocyclocheilus anshuiensis. The sequence goes on along the minus strand of NW_015552615.1, from coordinate 5,237,109 downwards.
GCATTCACAGGTGCCCTTGTCAATTATATTTCAGCCAATACGTAACATTCAAAGAGTCCCTGAAGAGCTCCCTGTATAAAAGAGAGGCTTTATAGATCAACCTCTCTCTGACATGCACACTGTCTCTTGTTCCCATCCCCACCATTAAAGGGCTTTGAGACAGGATTTGGGTTATAAAGAATAGATGTGACCTTGTGTTTCTGCTGCCTATTTTGAGCACTTAAGTCAGAACATCTTCGAAAATGAACAATGAGAGAATATGTGACAGGAGAGAGTGGACGTAAATGTTTCTTTAAAAAGAAAAGTGTCTATGACAGATTTGTGCACCATTCAGAACTAAATTGAGAATATCTTTTAAATTCCAATTCAATTTCTTGAACTGGAATTCAATTGAGGTAGCAAAAAGGATTTGTAAATCGAATGGAAGTAGCATTGAAAGGGAATAAGGGTTTGTTCCTAGACTCTGTACTTTTACAATACTGTATATCAACAATTTACTGTTATATATCTCCTAAGGTATTTCAGGAACATCTGTAACAAAGTTATTAAAGAAACACAGCATTCAAAACATCAAAGCAATACTTTTTTTTCATCTGGGAATAGTCAAGAGTGTTTGTTTGAAGTACCTAAGCAACAGCCGAAGGTGCTCCTGGTCTCCAATCACATCATACTTCACCGAGAAGACCAGGTGGCCCAGAGTGCTGTCCACTGAGTAATAATTAAAGTGCTCCTGCGGGAAGAGTTATAAATGCATAAACCCTCTGAAAGACTCTTTACATTATCACAGATTCCTAAAAGCTCTGACCCTGAGAGACAGCAAGCACAAAGAGTATTGCTACTACTACTAAGATGACTATAACAGCAACAGTAAGACAAAACAACCAATACAAACACTCCTGTTCTCATAAGAATCATCTATCAATTTGTTAATTGGTGAGAAAATAGTCCTGATGTGATTTTGATCAACTTTATGGTCAACTATGCCTCAACACATGTTAATATGTCAGGTAAAGCATAGATCAATAAAACGGATACGTAAAAAAAACCTCTTAATAATAATTATTATTATTTATTTTCATATAGTGCCTTTCAGAACCTCAAAGTTGCTTTAAGAATTCAAAAGGATACACAGAACACACACATATATTATGCAAACAAAAACTTTTATTTTGGATGTGATTAATCGCGATTAATCGTTTGACAGCACTAAACAGAATGAATTTTCTCTACAAATATGTATAATATATCAGCGACTATAACATACCATACTGTATTAGCCAATATTTGACCTTCTTAAATGATACTCATTGGTTTGATGAGGCTGAAATAGTGTGAAATAGTGGGATTTTAGTTGACTTTACCATATAAAATTCCAGATTGCACATTGTGGTTGTTTGTTTTTCATTAATATCAATATTTTCAATATAATATTGCCAATTATACTGGTTATTGCCTATAACAAGACAGACAGACAGAGAGATAGATAGATAAAATGAATAATTAAATACATCTTTGTCAATTCAGAATCTCACCTTGCCCAGGAAGTGTTTCCTGTAGATCTTGGCTATGCTGTTTGTCTCCAGTTTAACCTGTGATGCGGGACAAGGGGGCGGTTCCTCTGCTGTGGAGGAGGAGCCTAAATCATGATTGGTCCCTTCAATCCAGTAACCCCCAAACTGGGGCAGCAGAATGAGTGGTAAAGAGCCTGTACGACCCAATACCTGCCAGCCCACAAAAACAAAAACAACAATTTTACAACCAGAATCGTACAACAAGAAAACACTCATATTTACATATAAAAAAGCCAAACAAGTTTGCAACCTCATGGACGCTGGGATATGGAATGTAATCTTCCTCTGTCTGTGGGAGGAATAGAGAGAGATTAGAGATGTAGACAATGTGAGCCTCTCATTCGAGTCACTTTAAGCCGCAGATGAAGGAAATATGAAGGTGAATAAAGAGACCTGTGGAGACTCATGATTCCAAACAAACCCTGAACTATACAATATTCACAAGGCCTGCAGTGAGAGCATCAGATCACATGTTCTGGTGTTTTATGTTGACCTTAAAGGCACAGAACTATAACAAAGTGCTTCTATATAGATTCCGGTAAATACATACTTTATGGCCATTTATATTTTGAGTTGAATGTGTGATTCATGTGTGATATGAAGTATAAAGCATTATATTGTAAGTAAGTCTGTGTATGAGTGCAGCTTAAGGACATGTTCTAGCACAACAAACAACCAGACAGAGAGCAAAACTAAACAGAAGATACTTCAATAATTTCATATTCAAATACTGTATCTATACACAAGACACGTTTACTTTAATAAGCAAAAAATGTTTCTGATGTTCCTCTGATAGTAGCAGTAAATTAAAATTGACACTGATCTGCAGCATGACAAAAGTTGAACTTATTCATTTTGAATGCAATACTTATGGCACAAGATGCTGAAAGAGGCTTGCTCATTTAAACACTTTTTTTTAAAACAATACTTGTATTTTAAATAAGACTTTCATCATTTCAGACTTCTACACTAAGCTACATGCAATGCATTTTGCCTTACAATTTGGCAAAAAGATATTTTAATAGGCAATAATTATGCTGCCAAACATTTGAACCAGCCTTCATGTCAGAAGAGCCATTAAGATGCATTAAAATGTCAACATTTCAAAGCAGCAGTGCTTTTCTTAACTTTAAAGCTATGAGAATGAGGGTTAATATGAAAACATCCATCTGTGGCAAAAGCAATACTGTGTGTTTCTGTGCACATGTGATAAACACAACGCTGATGGCAGTGTCTGTGAAAACAGACTGTAATGACTATAACACTTGATGCTAGGGATGCACCGATGTATCGGCCACCGATATTTATCGGCCGAAAAAGGGGCGATACTGATGGTTTATTAATTAAAAGCATGGAGACAACGAGTAGCATGTCTGTTGCATAATCCAATGTTTTTCAAAATAATTAAATACTTTCCAAAACAAAATAAAATCTGTATAAAATATAGTTTGTCAGACGGCATAGTACGGCCATATGCAAACGTGACGCTGACGCATCCAACGAGTGAAATACACACTCTCAGTTGTAAATTCATCATAGGTAAGTCGCAATGTCACGAACCGCCAAGCATTAGGCCTACATTTAAGTGAAAATCAATGGCAGGTAATATGCAGCTTTTTGTTTGAAACCAGTGTAGAACACGGATTCACACAAGGTCACATCACGCACCGCCAGCATTTCTGTGAACGGAGAAAACAGAATAAAACTATATAGGCTACATAAAAAGGAATATATAGGCAAAATATATTTCACTTAAATCATTAATTAAATCATTAACGGATTAACAAAACGAAAGAAAAGAAATTGTGCTGGGTTTCGGATAATTGTAACGCACTCCGAAGTTCACGGAAAAAAAAAACGAGATGGCAGAAAGCAGTTATCTTTATTTTACAAAAGCTTTACAGTTTTGAATGATGTTTTGCTTCTATCTGTATGACCAACCAGCATTGGTATGACCATAAATTACGGAGTAACAGTTGGGAAAACAATGCAGTGAACTGCTCAATTTAAATAGTCCGTAGTACAGTCTGTGCCGTTCAGTGCGACCAGCGCCTCACTGCTGATTTAGCCTATATGTGAAGGATGATGCTTAACGTCGATAATGCGAGTGAAGAACAAAGCCTATAGTTTACATAATAAATAATAGTAGCATCCAGATACTTCGCTAATATAGAAACATTTGGATACGTGCAGAATGAGAGAGGTAGGCTTCAGTTTCATTTTAAATTAATTTGTTTTGGCTTCACGCTTATATTTAGCCTAAATACATCTTTAGAGGATTTGTTGTGGAGAGAAGGGAACTAAAATAGCCTAATTGTGTTTGTAATTTTGCTTTTATTTACCATTATTTTAGCCTACATTATTTCTGAATGTAATAATAAAATGCAATGTACAGCCTACTAATTTAGGCTGTTTTTTCCACTCAAAATTACGCTTATAGGAGTAGCATTTTTTTTTTTTTATGTTTTTATTGTGTTGACAGTTTTTTCTTTTAATACTTTTGGTCTTTGGTAAATCTAGAAAAGATGATGCTATATTGGCTATGACTAAGAGACATAATTCAAGACTCTCCATGATTTTTTTTCTTTTTGAGTAAATTAAACGCTGTACTTTATTATTATTATTATTATTATTGGTAAAGAAAAAGTAAAAAAAAAAAACGTTATTAACCGGTATGTTTTCTACTCAAACCGGATTCACAGAGGAACGCAGGAACAGAAACATTCAAATACAGATTCTGTTTGGAGTGAACCAGTTCTTGTTTTTAAGCCCTGCTTTATGCAATTGACCAATATCGGTATCGGTATCAGAATCTCGTTTTTAAGCCCTGCTTTATGCAATTGACCAATATAGGTATCGGTATCAGAATCAGCCAATAGTTGTTTGTTAAAATCGGTATCGGCCAAAAAAAATCCTATCTGTGCATCCCTACTTGATGCTTGTTTGTGTGGCTCTAAATATACACACTTACTTTGAGAGGAGGTGGAAGAGTGCACCTCTGCTCGTCCATTCTACTGCTCTGTGTTCACAAAAAAGGTGAAGATGTTCAATAAATACAGTTCATTTAAAAATATAAATCAAATTGAATTAATGTAATTCATATACATTATTAGAACAGTAAATACCAGAAATTAAAATTCAGCATTTGTTAATAACTTGAAATAATATATACATTTGATAATTCTCAAAAAATTAAAACATTGCCAATATATACAAAAATTTAAATACAAACATTACACAGAAAGACACTTAGGCCTGAAACATATTCTACGCAAGTATTCAAGCTTCTAAAGCAATAACGGACATTGGCATAAATATACTTAAAATTAATTTAATATAAATTAATATATAATTAAATAACAGCTATAAAAGAAATGATATCACCCCTTTTAGGTTTGTTACAGCCTTTATCTTGCTTAAATGTAAAAAAAAACTGACAGTTTTGAATGTTTGGAAAATGCAAACATAAAACAAGTAAGAAATACATATTTATTTATTTTTAAAAACTACTACTTCATAATAGTTTAATTTAAAATGGTCAGAAGCATAAAATGCTCTCTGTGCTCAAATTATGATGGATCACTAAGTTCAACAGACATTAAAATGTGCTGACCAAGTGTTTGCGTACTTGCATAGACTATATTTCTAACACTGTTTTCAAGAGTTTAATGACAGAGCTCAAGCTACATATATACATTTTAAAGTGAATGAGTGACATATTAAGAGAGAACCTTAAATATAGATGACAGATGTCAGTAATGATAGGCAAAGACTGGGAAGGTGTCACCATATTGCAGGTTAAAAAAGGTCAGAGGTCATAAAAAGTGAGAGATTGCAGGAAAAGCAATAAACACAAAACTGGATGAAAATGTGGACTTCTCACCTGTATTCGCTCTATCATTGCAAATATATCTGATGTCTGAGAACCAGGAGGCACAGATAAAAGAGGGGGAGAGAGAGGAGGATGAACACAATGAGAAAGAGTGAGATCTGACAGTCTGCGAGTCCACTTGACATGAGAGACTCTCGGCTCTCTCAGTGACAGTGGCTTTGCAGTAATGGACGGAGCTCCCTGCCTTGATCCTATAATCAACAGTGCATCAGACGATCAGATGTACTTCCTCCCTATCATACGGTTCATCTCAATGGGAGATGAAGACTGTGAAACAGCATAATTTAGCACGGAGACTGTGACAGCTGTGCGTATGAAGGATGTGACCTGACTAGCTACAGCTGCGGTGTCATATCATTGAGCCCACAGCTCAAAATAAACCAGCATAAGAACGTATATGAATTAAAGGGAACGTTGTTCAGAAATCACTGCCTGCTTATTAGCATGTTTTAAATGCTTTGCATTTAAATATGTTACCCTGAATGTATCACAAAACCAGTCTCAAGTCGCACAGGTATATTTGTAGCAATAGCCAACAATACATTATATATATATCAAAACTTAATTTTTGATTAGTAAAATGCATTGCTAAGGACTTCATTTGGACAACTTTAAAGGCGATTTTCTCAATATTTAGATTTTTTTACACCCTCAGATTCCAGATTTTCAAATAGTTGTATCTCGGCCAAATATTGTCCTAATATTGAACCACACATCAATGGAAAGCTCATTTATTCAGCTTTCAGATGATGTATCAATCTCAATTTAAAACAATTGACACTTATGTCACATATAACCCTAAATACTAAACTTAACTCATCCTGCACGTTCTAAGTCAATGGGTTTTCCCTGGCAGATGATAAAATAAAGTAAAAAAATGAACATTTTATGTTGAAGGTGGGATAACATAACATACTGTAGCAACACAACAGCCACCTGGCAACCTCTTAGCAACAGAACATACCTACAACCATCTAACAATGTCCTAACAACCTCACAGCAACACCACAGCCAATCAGAACACACAACCATCTAACAATGACCTAGCAACCACATAGCAACATCAAAGCCAATCAGAACACCCCTGTAACCTAACAGCAACACCACAGCCAATCAGAACACCCCTGCAAACACATAACAACGCCCTGGCAACTTGGCAGCAAATTTTGCAAAGGCAAACACTACTAAAAAGATTTTAAAAAATCTCATTTGTCAGAATGCAGCACCATTTTTAATGTTTAATGCTGATAAGACTGCAGAGTCAGGTAGGATTTTTCTCACCAAGAAATCACACATACACAGTTGTGAACTTGCACTTATATAACACACACTCACACAGTTCAGAGTACCTTAAATGACTTAAATATAACAAAACGCTGTACTGAAACTGGAACTTCAATGTGTTTCTCCATATGGCTTGCTGATTCATCAAACACAAACACCACACACACATTTGTGGTGACTTACAATTTACTTGTTTTTATGTTAAAGGGGTCATATGATGCGATTTCAGAAAGGCGGGGCATAGAGGAGAAACAATAATGTACAGTATGTGGAAAATAATGTGTTTTTTTTAACCTTAAACCGCATAAACAAAATAATGTTCTTTTTAGCAGCATCATATGACCCCTTTAATCTAACTGGATGTTTCTTAAACAATGGACACTTTCAGGCCTGTTGACGTTTAGAGAGCTTTCTTAAAACAAACCGTTTTTGAAAAGTTAATATAAAATATCTTCACACAATTACTATGAAAAATAGATTATTATTATTATTATTAAAAATAACTGACTTTTTTTTTAGATTATTACAGTTTTTACAATGATTTTCATGGGTATAGGACACAAAAAACTAGGTATACCAAATATAATTAATGAACACATGATAAAAAGTTTGCTGAGGCAGTTTTGATGCAACCTTGATATACAAAATCTGTTTAATATACTCTTTTAATATAAATCAACCCCTGGGACATAAGAGTGCCTAAAGTTTAAGATACACCCAGTTAAATATCTTTATAACCCAAAGCCTATCCCTAAACCTAACCCTTTCCGGAAACCTTAGTGCATTTTTAGATTTTAATTAAGACATGAATGTCTCCTTATTTGATTAACTGTTGGGAGGTCCCATTATAAAGGTAATTTCAAGTTCTTCAATCATTGTGGGGACATCTGGTTCTCACATGTAGCTAATGTACACTTGACAGAAATACTATTTCCTAAATTCATTTCACAAATTGATATGAATCAACCAAGCAGTGAATTTGACATTTCTCAATATAAGAGTGAGAATTCTTTCTCAACTAAGACATCCTATAACACTATTGCATCACAAACGTGCACAGTACACTTTGTACAGATCCAATGAAAGTATGTATGACTCAAAACCATCAGATCAATATATGATCATAATTCAAATCTACAATTATCTTTGAAACAAGGTCAATAATTGACATTTAAATTCACATTTTCATGACAATTTTTTCCAAATTTGAATTACCATAATGCAACAAAACATTCCCTTGTAAATACACTAAGATATTATTCAAACTGTAAAGAATTTATACATAATGATAATATCAGACAGCATGATTCTCATTACTGAATTACATCATGAGAGGAAAAATCAATGAGAATAATCGGTAATGATAATTAAAAACGAAATCAAAAGTAAAACATCAGCACACATTACAGTAAAAAGAAACGCAATCACACATTACACTAACACATTGTCTACAATCTTACACTTGGCCTTTCTATATAAACACACAAACTCACACATTTCACTATGATTGATTTTTCCTCACACTTTCATACATTAAGTCTACTTACATCACTGAAGCGCCTGCGGTGGTGCATGGCAGTGAGTGCTGGACTGCGAAACCTGTACATACTCTTAGCCATGATGAAGTCAATTAAATCAGCTGAACCCTTAGAGACACGACTGTGACCGGCAACCAAAAACACTCT
>NW_015552615.1:5207098-5228609 GCF_001515605.1 Sinocyclocheilus anshuiensis | reverse complement strand
ACTCTTTCTCTCAATCTTCATATGTTCTACTCATGAGAAAAGCAGCGGGGAATGCAAGAAAAAGGCAGATAGCTTCCTCAATCTGCTACAACTTCCCCTATTCTAGTCAAGCATGTCATACGAAACAGCCTGGTAAGTGACATGTGTGTGTTTGTGTGTGTGTGTGTGTGTGTGTGTGTGTGTGTGTGTGTGTGTGTGTGTGAGCCCAGAAGCGTCATGCCCATTCAAACCACACATGCCTCCTCAGATTCACCAGCCAAAGGACATGCAAAAAAGTGTTTCTTGTATCTTTGATAACTAAATTGCACAATTAAATTGTCCAAAAGACTGTTGCATAAATCACCAATTATCAAAATGTCAAAATGGCTCTTTTCAATACTTGAAAATGCCTAATGGCTGGCTTATGAAGGTTTGCATGCTTTCTCAAGCGAGTCTGTGAAATCTCATGACTTTTTCTTTTATCTAAATCAAAGACCTTCGAGTGACCTTAAGATGTTACTTCAATAGTGTTCTAGCAATACTGTAGAATAACAGGTGAGATTTTGTGCGTTTATGCTTTGATATACAAGCTTCTCTTTCTTCATTCTCTAAATATCTAATGTAATATATAGCTGCAAATAGTTCCCATTATGTTATAGTGTATCTGTCAGAAATACTTCTAAAAGCAGGCTAAAAATGTAAAATGGTAAGATGACATAATGTCACAGTTGCTGAAAGATAATATGACTTCCTGTTGTCACATTACGGCCACGTTGCACAATTATAATGTATTTGCCAACACCATATTACAGAAATACTACAACAGCATGAGTGTTGTAGGCAGGCAGGCTGTTTATTAAGGCAATATGACAGAAAACAGCTTCGAAAATGGCTATAAAAGTGAATAATGTGCAACCAAAGCAGTTAGTTGGGTTAGTGTTGGATGTAAGCCTCATTCAAAATGAACTTCTATGTTTTCTAATATCTTCATACAAAAGTTGCTTGGTGGTGTTGTGGTAAAACCATCCTGTTGTAACGCTGTTATTGCTCTGGGATTCAGGGGTATTTAATGTAGCATCCAAAACCACTGAATCTGGGATCATCCTCCCTCCTGTTCCCAGGATCAAGGTGTTTACAGACTCTGGAAGGCATTGGTATGGAAAACCCAGAATTGTATTCCTCTGAGGCAGGTTTCTATGTAATGCCTGCTCCCAGAGGAAAAGAAAAATTCTCAGAGGTCGCTGAGACTTTTTCAGATCTATTTTCATTTCAGTGTCAACTTTGTCTGAGATGTTCCTCATAAAATTACGTAGGACAAATAAAAACAGATAGAAATGACACAATTGCTGATTTACAGTATAGAGTTGTATAATTAATTTGGAAAAAGCATGACTGATGAGAAATGTTTTGATTTCATTTTGAAATCTCTAAAATCTCTTGCACAATGTGCAATATTTTGAGATCTCTTCTTAAACTCTAGAGGTGTTTACTATTCAATACCAGCATTTTTTAAGGAGAAAATGTCAAACGTGAGGAAATGTGATGTCAGCAACCAACATGGTCTATAATACCTGGATCTCGATGGCAGTTGCTTATCTGGCACAGAGAATAAATATTTTATTAATATTTATTCATAAATATTTTGAATTAGCTTTTATTTGTTTATATTTTCAGTTTTTATTTTAATTCTAGTTTAAGTTTTAGTCATTTTGTTATGTGCTTTTGTAATTTTTATTAGCTTCTATTTAGCTTTAATTTATTTTTATTTCAGTTTTAGTGTTAGCAATTCTAGTACTTTAACTTATGTTATGTCAGATAAAATCTCTAGTTGTTTAAGTTGTTGTTTTCTCATCAAATATTGTAAATGAGGTGTAAATGCCATGTTATGAATTACTCTTGCACTGCATTAAAATGATGCACGCATTTCCATGCCATTCCATGCCATTCCAGTCAATCTTGAGCTGTGACATGAAGGCCAGCAGACAGGAATAAATTAGTCCATTTAATGCTTTCAGGGGCCCAAAAACAAATATAATGAAACATTTGCCATTTAAAAGTCTCAATTTGCTCTCAAGTGGAACAACTGAGATATTGAAAAGAACCCATTTGCAATATTTATTTGATAAGATACCTAGGATTTTGAATTCTGAATCAAATTAGTCAACTCCGTGTACAATAAAACCTTATTCTGCATTATACAACCTTGCTTACTATTAGTAGTTAGGGAATACAACAAAACCCTAATGCAAAGTCCATAATCCACAGGCAATAAACATTAAATTAAAAAATGCACGCTAAGGTAACTTGTTTACAATCCAATTTCACTTGGATCATGCTAAAACTAAATTCACAGCCATTATAATCCCAGTGTGGCTCTGCAAAGATGCTGAGCTGATTGTATAAGCATCTTGCATTATGAGACTCTTAGTGAAATACATAAATGCTTAACTACACAATCTAGACTGAGCTAATCTTATTCAACCTCTCACAATGCCATCGAGACACTAATGATTCTAGGACATCCCTAAACACGGACACTTAAGTCCTCCTGGCTCCCAGAAGCCCTTGTGCTAATGGCTCTCAGAGCTGCTCAGAGACACTGATGGGTTCAATTAAAAAGCACTTGGGTGTTAAATGAGGGGAATAGGTATCCCTGGAGAAGAGCTAGCAATGGTTCATCTTCAGATAATAAAACTGGTTAAAGACTTATTTAACATTTAATATTAAATGACAAACGGAGCAGTACTTTTTGAGGTTCTGCTCAGTGGGGGTCCGTCAGTGGAGACGAGAGAGGCTGAACCTCCTTAAAAATACATTTAAAGCCTCCCTGAATGATCCCTAATGGACCACCACCAGGGTCAGCTCACACTAAAAGGTGCCAAAGCTACTGAAGTGCTTTAATTGGCAGTTCTTCGGGAGATCTTGATGCCTGGAGGAGCTTTGATTTCTTTTTGGATCAAATTAGCATTCCGTTCCTCAACAAATGATAATTTCTAAAGTTAAACTTGGATGTTGGTCCTTGAGGGGGAATCTTGGAGCGCAGAATTATCTGGTGACACACTTCAACCGATTAAGCATGAATTACAAAAGAATCCTTTCTGTGGAGGACTGCGAGGACTGCCTAAAATAAAATGAAGGAATCAATTATGAATTCATAAAATAATACATTTATATAATAATAATGTTTCCATCTATTTGCCACAGAGAATTCATTGTGTTTAACCAACCAACTTTCAATTTATTTTAAACACATCCCTTTGGCATATTATGGCTACCAAAAAAAATTTAAATAAAGGATTAAAAAAAAAAAAAAATTCAGTCAAAAGTTATACATTTGTGTTTGTAGTATGTTCAAAAGTTTTGGGTCGGTAAGATTTTTTATGTTTTTGAAAGAAGTCTTATGCTATGTGTTTGATTTAAAAAAAAAAAACAGTAAAAATACCAATATTGTGAAATATTATTGCACTTTAAAATAACTATTTTCTTTTGAAATATATTTTAAAATCCAAATTCCTGTGATGGCAAAGCTGAATTTTCAGCATCATCACTCCAGTCTTCAGTGTTGATCCTTCAGAAATCATTCTAATATGCTGATGTGAAAACCTTTGTGCTGCTTAATTTTGTGGGAACCATGATACATTTTTTCAGGATTGTTTGATGAACAGAAAGTTCAAAGGAACAGCATTTATTTGAAAAAGAAATCTTTTAACATTATAATTGTCTTTACTGTCACTTTTAAATAGTTAATTGCATCCTTGCTGAATAAAAGTATTAATTTCTTTTTTTTTTAAATACAAACAGTATTGTACATTTTTCATTTTAAATTAATAATTAGATGACTGATTTCATCCTTTTATTTTTTGTGACACTCCAAAAATCAAGTCATCCACAGAAATCAACAAAATGATCAAAAGAAAAGTAGGTTACATGTAGTATGCACACACAAAAAGAAGCAGCTCATCTATTTGTAATAGATGATTGTCACAAGAAAAAGGAAAAGACAGGTGAACAGCAGGAAGAAATAAATGAGAGAAGGCAGTCATTTGATATTCCTTCCACTTCTCCGACTGAACCCAAGGCTCTGCTGGAATATAACATGATTAGAGCAAAGAGGAGTGAAATGTTCAAACCTGCCAAACCTTTAGAAGAGTCGGAGCAGGTGATGGCGGAAAGGACTTGACCAGACCAGGACGTTCTAACGGGTCAGATATTCGCGGGATTCTGCCATCTTGTTTCCTGTGGACAAACAAAAATCCTCAGAACTAAAGCAGGAGCATTAACAACTCAAGGCAATCAGATCATTCACATTGGCGCATTTGTTACAAGAGTTCTTCAGAAGATCAAATTAGAAATGCTCAGCATCACTGACTGCTCCAGCTGAGAAGGAATTGATTAGTTAGTATGCAATACAATATGCTGAAAAAGCCACAGGTGTGTATGTGTGTGTGAATGCAGACTGTGAAAGAGTACGGCTCAGTAACACACACTGCATGGAGTAGAATCAAGCCATTAGTTTTTGTTCCCTCCCTCCACTGGCCGGTAATTTGACTCAAGCCAGTGCCTCAGTTCAAACACATTATTTCTCATCACATCGACTGCACTCAGCTCACCTCACTTTTACCAGCCGATCCTAAATCAATTAAAACTCCCCTGCTACTTGGCACACAATCTGTTCCTCCATGCCAGTCTGGACACATATGAATGTCTGTCTGAAGGCATGTAACGGTTTTTAGTGCTTTGTTTTATGAGCTGATAATGATCTATTCATCCTGACTGAAACCAGATTATTATTTTATTATTACACTGAATTTTGCATGAGGTGGCCCTACAGTTAATAGCAAAACAGGACCATAAATATAATATAGTGACTTTGGAATTTGATGTTTGGTCTAACATACCTGAAATAAACCGCTTGAAAGCATTGAAAAGCATTTTCAATGAGAGATGACTTCTGGAGGGCGACTTTCAGAGATTTTTTCACTGTCTGTATGAAAGCACCTTCAGATGGCAAGCCTGCATATCATTCAGGCCCTTTCTGTCGGATATTGCACACAAAAGTGGCAAGATAGTCTCAAAACGGCAAGCTCCAATGTTATTGGCTGACTTACACAATATCCAGGAGTTAAAGTGGGCAGGTTTTTTCAAAAAAGTCAGTTGTGTTTGCAAATTCCCCTTCTACCACAATGATCACTTTTGAGTAGGAACTAGTGACTGGATTCTTGGCATTTTGGCATGATTGATCTTGGCAGTGAATCTATGAAAGACAGGGTTTATAGTTACAGATACATCATATAATGTAGTTTGAGGCATTCAGTACACTCTTAAAATAAATGCCACAGAAGAACCATTCAGTGAACAGTTCTTAAAAGAACCATTTTTTCTATAGAAACCTTTTTCCACTATAAAGAACGTTTTGTGGAATGGAAAAGTTCCATGAGTGTTAAAGGTTCTTCATGGAACCATAAGGGGCTTTCACACCAGAGGAACCTTTTCATAGTTCCTAGAACTATTGGCTGAAGTACCCGCTTTTTGGCGTGTTCGCACAGCAGGAACTAGGAACTCCGTTTGAGGGAACTAAATTAGCTCCTACTTCAGAATAGGGTCTAAAACAGTTCTATAAGAACTACCAGTGATGTAGGTGTATACTGATTGACCAAACGCATACGAAACACCACCTACCCGGCATTTTTAAAAAGAAATACAAAAAAATCATAATTTACTCCACAAACATGAAAAACAGCGATAACGGCATTTAACTACCTGTTGTCTGCAGCGTTGTGTTCTTTTCTCAACTTCGATATGTAACACTGCAAGTTATCGTACACCAAGAACGATAACTATAAAGATAACGATATTAGCGTCCACACCAGTGAACGATATCGTCTGTTTAGTCTAAGCGCACGCACATTTGCCGCTTTAAATTCTTGAGCTTGTTACAGCAGGATGGATTCTGATTGGCTGTAAATTTTTTTATCGTTCATCAGCTGGAGAAAAATCGTTTTGAAAGTGATTCCAGCGATATCGTTTCTCTTCGTCTTTATCGTTATAGTTGTGGTGTGGACTCTGCTATTCTTTAATATTGAGAACAATTTTTAGAACTATATCTTTATCGTTATCTTTATAGTTATCGTCCTTGGTGTGAACGGGCCTTTAGTAAGATTTTCGTGCTCTTTCGATCACATAAATTGTGCGTTTACATTCCATCTCTGTTATCACGAAACCCACAACACACAACAAATACAGCTCCGATCATGGCGTCCTCCATTCACCAGTTGTTGACGTTTGTAAATGCCGTGAATAAAGACGTGCAAATGCAACCAGGAAAACGGCCTGAGGGGGAAATTGGTTCTCTAGGAACCACCCTGCTGGCTAGTTCCTAGGACTACGTGGTACGAAAGTGCCTATAGATGCCAAAAAAGAGTCTTGATATTTGAGAGTGTTGAGTAGGGCTGTGCGATTAATCGAAATCGTCATAAAATCGCGATTTGAGCGTGCGCGATTTCTAAATCGCTTTATAGCACGATTTTTCGCGCCCCCGACCTCCCACAGTATGCTATCCGAACCAATCAGAATGCAGCGTGCCTAAATGGAGCACGAGAACAGAACAGACCGGGCAGGCATACAAACGTAACGCCAGGTTCACACACTCTGTCTGTGGTGCATATTTTTTCCGCACCCATGTTAACGGATCAGAGCGTTCACACTGCACACGATTGCGCTCCGCCAGTGTGCTCCAGGAGAGGTGCGTCTGCAGCAGTCATGCTGCGATCGTTTCCGCACGGAGTCTATTTCTGCTGTGCTGCACGCGCTGAAAGTGACAGCGCATTATTCGCGGTAAAAAATAACATGGATTGGAACGGAAATTTTGTAATTACACCATAAATGCATATAATTAAAGTCTACTGTTTCACAGTCAACACATGGCTTTTTGGCTAGATTTAAAACAAGGAAAAGTGCACTTTTAGATAAACAAGGCAATAATAGATGGCACTCATGGTGGTAGTTAAACAAAGATATATTTATTGAGTTTAAACGTGAATACGTCTATGAAAGATTGTATTACTGTACTGTGATAAAAGAGAATCACAATGCTGAAAAAGCATTTTGGACTTGGATTTGGACAAAATAATGGATAAATGTTGTGTTTGTGGTAAACAGCCGCGGATCAGGAGTGGACTGCAAACGCGTCCTGTGCGAAAGCAAAATGAGTCCGTGCTGCTTCTGCACCGCATACACATACTGTATACGCACTGCAGACGGAGTACGTGTGAACTTGGCGCAACAAATCTAGTTCAACATCTGAGGCAACGCCACAAAGAGCTCTATGACCAATGCATGGCCACGGGATTTTTTTTTTTTTTCTGCCATATGTCTATTTTAGAGACATTTTGTTACACATTTACTTCGTGATTATTTTGCCTTATGTCTGTTCTAGAGACATGTTACAGTTTTTTGATAAAGCTCTAATTGGTTTTCTTTTGGAAATATGTTTCAAATTCACACTGAATGCATTTATGACTGTAAAGCATGTCTGTGTGTGTCAAAATCGTGATTAAAATCGAAATCGCAAAATTGATCAAAGAAATCGCGATAGGTTTTTTTTGTCCATATCGCACAGCCCTAGTGTTGAGGGATTCAGTTGAACATTATTGATAAAATGCAAAAAATTTCAGATTTATCAACCCAAAAAGGTGTTTTTGACCAAAACATGCTGCAGTGTGTACCAGAATTTGTGATGATATTCATTGTTTTGGCTACAGTGTGTGACACTATTACTTGAAGGTCTGAACCTCTTATGTGCAGAGGTCACAGAAGATCACAAGACTATGTGAGGACCACATGACATCCAACTAAGGAGAACAGTGAAGCATCTGCTCATGCTGCACAGAAAAGTGACAATTTGCATACTGTTAAAAACCAAATGAAACTGAGGTCACCTTAGACAGCAGGACAAAAAGACATTTCGGTTGTAAGTGGCTGAGACACATCTTGAAAAGGATGTCAGATGCCAGCAACATCATGTCCTGTCACCGAAGGCACAGCAGTGTTTTGTTAGATCTTTACCTCTTGAGGATCGCCAGAGCTGACTCACTTCATTAGCCTGATGGCAGGTTATGTGCTGAAAAGCCCCTGAAGTCATCGAGGAGTTTTGACAGTGGTACAAGCTGTTGATTTGTCACAGCACATAAGCCAAGCTTGACTGAGATGTGGCACAAGAGGCTGATACAAAACACACAATGCAAGCGACATTTCCATAGAGACGGTGAGTGTGCGTATTTGCATTTGAAGAAAAACATTACACCAGACAGCTCTAAAACTATTTACTCTACAATTTAATTTTTAATAATCTTTAATTATTCTTTCATTTTCTGATCCATCTTGATTCCACAAATGTGACCCTGGACCACAAAACCTCATAAGGGTCAATTTTTCGAAATTGAGATTTATACATCAGCTGAAAGCTGAATAAATAAGCTTGCCATTGATGTATGGTTTGTTAGGATAGGACAATATTTGGCCGAGATACAATTATTTGAAAATCTGGAATCTGAGGGTGCAAAAAATAAATAAATATTGAGAAAATTGGCTTTAAAGTTGTCCAAATTAAGTTCTTAGTAATGCATATTACTAATCAAAAATTAAGTTTTCATATATTTACAGAAGGAAATTTACAAAATATCTTCATGGAACATGATCTTTACTTAATATCCTAATGATTTTTGGCATAAAAGAAAAATCAATAATTTTGACCCATACAATGTATTTTTGGCTATTGCTACAAATATACCCCAGCGACTTAAGACTGGTTTTGTGGTCGAGGGTCACAAATGTTCACCTACACTGTGCTGTTCTTATCTGTGTGTAGCGCCTAATAAATCAGCCTTGGTGAGGGGACTTCTTTCAAAAACACAAAAAAAATCATATCGACCCCAGAATTTTAATGGGTAGCGTCAGTTTAAACTTATTTGTGTAAAAGTAAAATTTACTTAGCATGTTGTTAGTGCTATGCTCCATCAATTGAGCAACAAAAAAACACTAATATAGAAATTAAATTATTTTAAAAAGTAAAATAAGACCCCTTTAAGACCTACACTGGGCAAGGGTTAGGAAATTCTCAGGAAAACCTGGAGGCAGAAAGAGTTACAGGATTCATACAGAAAATGCAAAACAGCGCTGCTCCCTGGGTCTGTCAGGTGCACCTGCTAATACAAATGAATTTGACTGTGTTTACATGAATTAGCAATAAGCTATCTGACACTAGCACAGAACTACAGAACAGAGTGTGCATTAAGATAAAATCATGCATAAACACTGTATAGATAAATAGATTACCTGACAAATGCTGTATCTTCATTTCTCTGCAATATGCACAAAACACAAGTAAAACTCAATCCTATGACCTAGGGTAAGTGTGAACTATGAGGAAACCACAAGTCAAATCAATATGATTTACTAAATCACTAACATGCAAAAACTAGAGATGCAGATGACGTTCTTAGTGCAGCTATAGCATCCTGCATTTG
This sequence comes from Sinocyclocheilus anshuiensis, assembly GCF_001515605.1. NCBI lineage: Eukaryota > Metazoa > Chordata > Actinopteri > Cypriniformes > Cyprinidae > Sinocyclocheilus > Sinocyclocheilus anshuiensis. Next base: position 5,219,106 of record NW_015552615.1, on the reverse strand, counting down.
CTGCTATTAATAGTGGAGTTAATATACTAAACACACTCAAATCTAAATAACAAATATCTCTAACCACCATTTGTAAGAAATCATTACACAGTCACCAAAAAATGTTATCGGTGCACCGCTACCAAAAACAACACCATGCCCCCAAAACAAGCCCACACACGGCTCACTCGTCTTCATCACAACCTGCTCCACTAATACTGTCTGACACTTCTTCAGCTGACTGCCTCCCACTACGACCACCTGAGCTCCACACCAGCAGAAGACAGACGATCTTATGATGGAGTGACCGAGAGAAAGAGAGAGAGACACATTACTTACTTGTACACATGCACAGACGACAAATCAGCGCTGAGCAATCTGTTCTGCAGCTCTAAACCAAATGGGCAGGTGATAGACAGAGCTTTGGTTTTCCTATCGCTCCCTCCCTCTCTCTCTCTCTCTCATCCTCCCAACTCTTTCTGTTTCTTTCCCTCCCCCTGGCTTCTCACACCATTTTATGACTCACTCCTCTCTTGCCTTTTTTTGGGTTATCAGCCCAGAATCTATTACTTCTGATCCAGTTTGAGGTTTCTGCATCCCTTTATCGGACCTGTTTTGACATTTTGCCAATTGTTCTTTCTCATGTCAATATTTCTATATCCTCACAGGCACCAAATCATCCTACTGATGAAAGTGCTGCTTTTGGCTAAAGGAATAGTCCACCCAAATCTGGCAATTCAGTTACTCACTCTTCAAGTCGATACAAACATACATAACTTTTGTCTGTGGAACACAATAGAATAGAATAGAACACAATAGAATAGAATAGAATAGAATAGAATAGAATAGAATAGAACGTTTTCCATGCAATTACCTTGACTGGAGACTCAGGCTTTAGTGCCATAGTATCATTAGTGCCATAAAATTACATTCAATTCAAAGTCTTGGAAGATTCCTGACCAAATCCTTCTTTTGAATAAGATCTTTTAATTTGTTGATTCCGTTCTCATAAACGTTCATGATCTGGTCAGAAATAAAGTTATGGGTCTCGAATGATATGAGGTTTATCTACCTAAAAGAACGATTTAGACAACCTAACAGCTAAAATAACAAATTTTTATGAGGGCGAATTCATTTAAACAAATTAAAAATACTATCTTCACTTTTTTGCTTTTAAAATGCCTTGTCCTATTGATTTCCAATGTAAATGCTGTACTACAAATGCAACTTCTGACAAGTCCAATTACTTTCTGTGGTAACTGACAGCATGTCACAAATACTGTCAATAGAGCTTAACTTGTTTTGAACTCATAACATTCCGTGTGTGTGTGTGTGTGTGTGTGTGTGTGTGTGTGTGTGTGTGTGTGTGTAATTCGAGCCTCTTATGTAGTTTTAAAGGGATGTTATCTGTCAAGTCTACAATTAGCCCACTCAACCCTCTAAACTACCTCAAACGGACTTGCTGCCAATCCCGAACCATTCCCACAGTGGCAGGCATACTGAACCAAACGACTATCTCAGATGGGAACATCCCTCACAGAGACAGTCACTACAGAGTTCCCATCAGTCTTCACTTTATGCAGCAGCAGTAACTGGGTGGTAAAATCTCACAAAATGAAACAACACTTTTTATTTTCACCACCAATATGGTTTCCCTCAATCCCACACAACTTCTAGAATTAGAAAATACACAACAAAATGTATGGGAAGAAGATGTGACGGTACACTCTAAAAAATGCTGCACTGGGTTGTATTTAACCCAGCATTTTTTAGAGTGTATGATCTTGCTTGCTTTAGGAAAATAAAATAAAATAAAATTAGTTTTTTGCCTTAGCAATGTACTGTACAGTATGTAACAATGAAAATCATCTACACCGCACGCACACTCTTCTCTTGTCTTGTTACAATGACTCAAAGGGACAGCATAAATAAAAGCAGCAAGCAATAAAACCAATTGTATCTGCATCATTTATTCATGGTGTGACGCATGCTGGGAAGTCAAGTAGTCTACATCTATCAATGTTACAAACTTACAGTATCAAGTTCATTTTACTTCCTCCAACCACTCTGAATTTACTTCTGAAGCTGAAGCTTTGAAAACTCTGTAACAATTCTAATGTGTTACAGAAGAAGTAAATTAGAACACTGTGCCCAGATTAGAAAGTTAAATGAAACATAATTGAGAACTCCAAGCTATAAAAAAATCTCTTCAGCAGTAAAACTTTCCTTTGGGACTATAATCACCCCACAACATTTAAAGTTCTTGCAGACAACTTTGTATCTTACCAAAGATGGTTGACTTTACGTAGAACAGCCTCAGAAAGGCTCAACCTTCTGCCATTCCCATTTACTGAGTTCCCCAACATGCTTCTCAGCAGCTCCACGCAACTGGACCAGGCCTCTTCTCTCTAAAGTTTTCTGTCCGCACCCAAGTAGACAGAGACTCAGGTTTGAGACGTCCACCTGAATGTTGAGTTCTTTGTGTTTATTAGACAGTTGAAGTTTCACTCCCTGCTCTTGGGGAAGTGAAGAAGTCAAACCTGTTTTCAAGTATTCTCTCCATAAATGCTCTTTACTCGGCCCACAGCAGGAGGGTCCAGGACGGATTTCAGGTTAACAAACAAAACCAGCCACAAGGGCTGGAATAACTGACCATGAAATGAAAGAGCTGGGTGTTGTTCTCCTTTTGTCCTGTCAAGGGAAACATCCAGTCATATTGGATTAATCAAAAATGGATCTGAACAAACAAGTATCTAGATATATTTTGGTGGGCTATTTTGACATGGGTCAGTGAACAACCACCTAGCAACTCCCTAGCAACCACCCAGAACACCCTAATATGCTAAAAATGAATCAGAACTTCTTTGCAACTGTTGAGGCAAGTTTTGCACAATACACACACATTAATAACATACAAAATGTGTTTGAATAATTAATTTATGCAAATTAATAAGCAAATAAATAGAAAACATATTCCGTAAAGAGTGTTATATTTGTCTGCTTTCAGATATCTTGACTGTATTTTCCCTGTATGCATGGATGGAATGAATATTCACTGACAACAGTGCTTCAAAACACACTGTCTGATCTTAGACACACGACACCATCCAGGCTCTCGGCTGACTCTGGTGTCATGGGAATTATTTCCGAAATATTTTCAAACTCCCATTCATACCTCCCACCTCTCAATCACTCTCTGACAAAAAAATAAAAAATAAATCCAACCAGCAAATGCTGTTAATCCATATCTTTTGCTACATCCAGAAATAATAATCATAAGAAGAATTTATCAAACAAGAAATACTAAAAGGTAATAATACACTAAAACAGTCAATAAAAATATTTTCAGCTGAAAATCCCTTTCAGTTTAACCCAGACTGGGCTATCAGGTAACACCGGTGGGTGGAGACCCTCACAGACTGTTTTCTCACCTGACTAGTTTTACACTAAAAACACAGTCTGAATGAAAATTGCATTTTAATAGGGGTGTACAAAAAGATACATAAACAGATAGATATAGAGACATTTTCATTTTGAAAAAATTATATAAAAAAATAACAATTAAATATCAAATTAATATATTTTAATAAAAACTAAAAATAAATTATATATATATATATATATATATATTAAATATATTGAGTCAAAAGTTATATATTTATATTTGTAGTATGCATAGGAATATATTTATCAATTCGAAAGGAAATGTATTTATTTACATTTTATTATATAATATTCTATTCTATTATTTTATATTATATTGTGTTAATAATTTGATAACAGATTCAGTCCTTTTATTTGTTTGTATGTTTATTTATTTATTTAACAGAACACCAATAATAAAGTCACCAAAATCAACAAAACGACAAAGAATTAAAAGGAAAGTTGAACAAACACAGACGGATAGGGGAAAAACAACAGGGTGAAAAAACAGTAGGTGGGGGGGGGCAACATATTTAATAGAGTTTCCAGGGTGAAATGAAGGCCAACATCCTTAAGGCAACATCCAATCACTGCTGCTCAAGCACCTGTTGTCATGTTGAGCTGAGCTTTGTGGTGATTTGTTTGCCCTCTTCAGGGTATATATCACAATCACACAGACCCAAACCTCTAGCTCTTCATGTCATTTACAGATACTAAATGCTTTGACTTCATATCTCATAATCACATATTGAGAATGTCTATAATGCAGGATTCAGAGTAGAGAGGCAGCAAAAATATTATGCATTTCTAACATAACCCATTAACCCATCCAAAATTATCATAGATTAACCGCATTTTCTCATCTGTCTAACCAATTCCCATGTCTTCCTACAATTTCAGACTCTGCAGTACAGCAACAAATTGAAATGTAATCGATCTGTTCCATTGTAAACTCCACCCAAATAAAGTTCCAGTCTGCTCTCGCGCTTTCCAGACTTCAGGTAAGAGGAAATATGCTTTCCAGAGCTCCACGGCACCACATAGCAGAGAACAATTTACAATGGCACCTTATACAAGCATTTTAATAACCTCTTTCAGACTGAAGCACATTCTGTGAAAGCAAAGATCTCTGGGGGTTTACTTATCCTGTCAACTTAGATGACTTAAATGACGCCGCTGTGAGGCATTGCTTACTAACGTCCCCCAAAGACCACTGCTGTCCTCATTAGACCAGTGTCCTCACAGAATCTGGGTGAACTACAGTCCAAAAACAAACAAGAAAACAAAGCACTGCTGTCCCATATTCTACCATAACAAAACTAATTCAACAATTATTTATTGCAAAATGGATCAAAATGGCATTATCATTAGTGATCAAGCTCAATCCAAAGTTTAATACTTAAAGGGGTCATATGATGCGATTTCAATTTTTCCTTTCTCTTTGGAGTGTTACAAGCTCTTGGTGCATAAAGAAGATCTGTAAAGTTGCAAAGACTAAAGTCTCAAATCCAAAGAGATATTCTTTATAAAACTTAAGAGTCAACCACACCTACCTAAAACGGCTCGTTCTAACACGCCCCCACATATCTACCTCACTATGTGGGAAGATTTGCATAACGCTGCCCTTTATGCCAAAAATCATTAGGATATTAAGTAAAGATTATGTTCCATGAAGATATTTTGTAAATTTTCTACAGTAAATATATCAATACTTAATTTCTGAATAGTAATATGCATTGCTATGGACTTCATTTAGACAACTTTAAAGGTGATTTTCTCAATATCTTGATTTTTTAAAAATATTTTAAAATTAAATATTGTCCTATCCTAACAAGCCATACATCAATGGAAAGCTTATTTATTCAGCTTTCAGATGATGTGTAAATCTCAATTTCAAAAAATTGGACCTTATGACTGGTTTTGCGATCCAGGGTCACAAATATTTGCCAGGCAATTAATCAGACAACATTTAATCATTCTGAGCATTGACCAATAACTATGTATGCTTTACCGATGAACAGAAATGGTAGTTCATTCCAAGAACTACAGCTGGACAATAAATATTTTTTAGTTTTTATATGTAGCTAATTATTAAAACAAAACAAAACAGTCAACTTACTGCAACTTATTTTTGGATAATGTACTGCGATAATATCAAGGATTTTTGGATATGTATGGTACATGATCCATGGCACCTTGGTGTACTACATAAATACTATGGCATATAAACATGGTAATCATTCAGCACTATGGTACAAATCAAAGCACCATATTATTAATATTGTCCTTCCTGAGTGCATCAACGGCATCACTTAAAAGCGTCCCTGTTGTCCCTGGCAGTTTTTATCCCAAGCACATGCTCGTCCCATGAGAAAGGATGCAGGGGCACCCCATCCAGCGCACAGCTTTTACTATCACCTCCATACGCCCTTTTACAGGCTGTTTCTTATAAATCTGAGAGCTGTCTTAATTTTCTCAAGCCTGCAAGATGAAGACCAGCTTAGAAAGCCCACACGGGCCACTTCTCAGCAACTGTAACAGCAGAGACATTCATGCCATACAGAAGAGAATACCAGGCTGATGCGTAATACTGATCTGAATAGGTCTAATCATGAAAGCATTGTGTCTCCAAACAGCACAGGCTCTGATAGCAGCAGTGGGCGTATATGAGAGGAAGTGTTCGGACGCAAAGTGACTTTTTTGCAGTGAAATTCCAAACATGCACGACAAAAGAGCACTTGAAAAGGCAAATGATTAAAGTTACAAATGCGCTTTAACCTGCTTTTACAGCCAATTCATTACTGTAAGTATTGCTTTTAAAAAGAATGTTTCCAAAACGTTTTTTTTTTTTTTTGCAAATAGAGTTACATTTTTATATTTCCAAAGAAAAGGCAAATAAATCGAGTGACATTTGATCATGTAAGATTTTTGAACTGACCAATAACTGTGCCTGCTTAACCGATTAACAGAACTATTTACATAATCAACAGATTCATCAAGAGATAATAAATAAATGTTTTTAATAATATATATGTAATATTAAATATTATTTATTTTAATATTTTATATAAATATGAAAAATACTATATAAATCTTTTTAGTTCTCAAATGTAGTAAATGTTAAGTAAATACTGTATTTTAAATTAGAAAATAAAATAAAGCCTACAAAATAAAATACAACAAAAAAATGTAAATAAACTACTGCATGATCCATTGGAAAAAGAAAAAAAATCAACATTTTACAGCCATTTAAACGATAGTTCACCTAAAAAAGGAAAAATTTTGTCATCATTTAGTCACCCTTCAATTGTTCCAAACCTGTATGAGTTTCTTTCTTCAGCTGAACAAAAAGAAGAAGAATGTTGGTAACCAAATAGTTGATGGTAGCCATTGACTTCCATAGTTTTTTTTTTTCCATACTATGTAAGTCAACTGTTTCAAAATATTGTCTTTTTGTTGTCAACACCTGAAATAAATTCATACAGGTTTAGAAAAATTTGAGGGTCAGTAAAGTTTAAACGATGACAGAATTTTCATTTTTGCATGAACTATCCCTTTAATGTGAGGTATCATTTATGTAGATTATGTAGCAGGACGAGTTACACCCCAAAGTTTAATACTTAAGGGCAGGGGATTGTTAATGCTTTGAATACAACAACTTACAGTGCAAACAGATACATATTCAGTGTTTTCATATTCAAAGAATGTCTTTTGTTTCTTCCAATACATGTACAACAAAATTCGGATGTTTTTCTGACAACAAACCTCAGGACGAGGGTACTTAATGTGTTTGCTTCATGTTTTATTCAACTAAAGCAAACTATTGAAACACTTACTCTCTGAGTATGTGAAAGCAAAAAGCGTAAAAGACAGCGAGGGGGATATAAAGGAGGAAAACAGAAAACAACTGTAAGAAAGCAAGGGGGAAAAGAACAGTATATAGATAGCTAGTTTTCATGTGTGCTGTTTCTCTTGGGTCTCGATTCGCATTAGCATGCACTACAGCGCTCATCTGGGATGATACGCGCGGAGTGAAACCCAGGTCCCGCCATAATTACATTCCGGCATTCGCCCTCTCCCTTCACGTTCCCTCTTCTCTCCAGACACATCCTCTTCACAGCCATTATAAACCAGCTTTACACATAACCAGCTCCCTCTGTAGTAATAACGCTGTCAGTCAAGCAGGCGTAAAACTTTCCACCAGCAGTATAGGGTGGGGGTGGCTGATGTGAAAGAAATCAGAGAGTTTGCTCGTATTTGTGAGGTAACTGGATCCAACCTGACCTTTTCAACTGCTCACACATATCATACAGTAGTTGAGGTGACCTTTACAGTTATGGAATGTGATGACAAACTTTGTGCCTTGTGTCCAATCATGTGTACAAAGTTTGGGGGAAAAAATTATGTGACACAAAAGCAAAGGGTTTAAATTAAATATGTGATACACTACACTTGGAAAAAATATTAATAAAAATATTGTATATTTTTTTATATAAATGTAATTATATATTTTAAAAATTTAACTATATTTTTTCCAGAGTTCTTTCTTTTCCAAAAAACCCCAAAACATCCAAATAACCTTAAAACAAGATACATTTACATATAAGGCAATTCAATAAAAAAAATTTCAATAAATATTCTCTGAAAATAAGCATCTTCAATATTCAATTTTGCTTCTGAAGTACATCTATCAATTTACACAAGGATGCTTAGAGAAAAAACAACAACAAAAATAGCTGATTAAGACTTTTATTTGACCATCAATTGTGTGTGCTGCATTACATTTAACTTGGAAAGCACACATTCCCTACTTCCTACATGGAAAAGTTGGAAAATCTTACTTAAATTCTGACCTTTCATTTGGAAAGACAGTTATTATTTGCCCTTTGTGTCTGTACCAAGATAATATTTTCAGTTTTCAAAAAAAATTTTTTTAGGAAACGTTAGTGTAATTAATGCATACATTGATTGAATTATTTAAAAATTGATTGCTAACATTAAATTATACTTTTAATTAGGGCTGCACGATAAATCGAAATGGAATCGAGATCGCGATTTGACAGAAGCTGCGATTGTCATGCGTATCTTTCAGTGAAGCACGGTTCTGTGATCAGCAGTAAATCTCCATCCAAAGGCCAGTAGTAAATTCTGCTCCATCTGAAAGCACGTGATGATGATTTACTGCTGATTACAGAACCGGCTTTTTTAACAAAATGCGCATGACAATCGCATTCGATTAATCGTGCAGCCCTACTTTTAATACTAGCTACTTTCAAGAAAGAGAAGGACTTACCAAATATGTCTTGACCTGGAGAAGGTTTTGTCCACTCTGTGGAGAAAAGAAACATGGTATTTTTAAATTTAAATTTTTAATTTTTAATATTTTTTGAATGTATACTGACACAACCATAAGCCCTTATGAAAAGTGAGTGAAAGTGAAAAGTGTATGGCCAAGTATGGTGACCCGTACTTGGAATTAGTGCTCTGCATTTAACCCATCCAAAGTGCACACACACAGCAGTGAACACACACACACCGTGAACACACACCCGGAGCAGTGGGCAGCCATTTTTACTGCGGCGCCCGGGGAGCAGTTGGGGGTTTGGTGCCTTGCTCAAGGGCACCTCAGTCGTGGTATTGAAGGTGAGAGAGAGTACTGTACATTCCCTCCCCCACCTACAATCCCTGCCGGTACGAGACTCGAACCCGCAACCTTTGGGTTACGAGTCCGACTCTCTAACCATTAGGCCACGACTTTCCCCTAAAAAATATAGCCATTACACAAAGAGAGCGGTAATTGATTTCACGCTTTTAACACATTCTGCCAATCAATCTCCACCCAGAGCCTGCTAAATGCTAAAAGCTAATCAATTCACTGCTAACGAACACTTCATGCACTTGATGTGATAATGACTCAGCAAATCTATCAAGTTAACGAAGGGTGAGGACCAATAGGATAATGAAGGACCACTGGAGCACATCATCAATTAATACAAGCAATTGCCATCACTAAAATCCTTTGAAACGTACCTCTCTCAGTGTGCGGTATGCTAAACCTTTAACCCCTCACACTTTAACTTTGTATTTTATGTATAACGTTTCTTTTGATTTTGATGGAAATCTCAACAGTTCTGCTCGACAAAAGCTGTAGAATTGTACTGAGGGCATTTGCGGTTTAGAGACACTAATGAGAGAAGCAGCTTCTCTACCATTTTCTGAAGAGCAGCTGCGGCTTTGTTCTAAGAATACGCTATGACTCTGCTTGGTTTAAAAACAGCTCAGTCCTCAGATGTGTTTCTGAATAAGACCTTTCATAAGACTCAATATCAAAATAGACAATGCTAAACACAATGGCAGTTTCGCATGAAAATGAAACCCCATTTTCCTGGCTAACGTAATTGGTGTCATTTCGTATCTTGCCACAAGGTGGTTCTACAAACAAACCCATCTTTTTGGTAAAAAAAAAAAAACCATGCATCATACAATATGAGTGACCTGAGCCAAGTGTTACACATTTTTTGCGAGAAAGTGTTGAACAAGAATCAATAACCTTGATCAAATCCTTAAACAAAAAACTGAGACCGAAAGTAACAGATGCATCTGGATATCTCCATCTACTGCCTTTGCTGTAAATGTCAGACCTCCACTGTCAATCATAGCACTAGTGTGTCCTCCAACCTTCTGCTGAGTGCAAGGGAAAAGTGTGGCTGTTGTGTCAACAAAATGAGTTAACACTTCAGGTAGTGCATAGAGTAACAAATATTTCCATAACCTTGAGAGAAAGGACAAACCGTGACTTTGATCATTTATTAGCTGCTGGAGCTTACAGTCTTTCAGATTTATTTTGAATAATGAAGCAGGGCTGTCAGTGTCAACTGATTCAAATCTCATTTTAAGTCGATGCCAATGGCCTCGTGGGCAACGCGTCGACATGTAGCACCTTTGCACTTCAGGCGTCCCGAGTTTGAGTCCCGGCTCGTGGACCTTTCCTGATCCCACCCCCCTCTCTCTCTCACCCACTTCGCTTCTTGTCAACCTACTGTCCTATCTAAATAAAAGGCATAAAATGCCAAAAAAAAATCTTTAAAAAAAAATAAATCTAATTTTAATTACATTACATGCATGTTATTTAATCAAAGGCTATTTCTTGCTTACATTTCTATGCTTATATGACTTACTGCCGAAGTGCAAGGCAGGAGGATGCACTTTTGTAATAATTAAATTTTTTTAATTACTGAAATAGATCCAAGATGTAGATAAGTTTGTTTCCTCATCAGAAATGTAGCATTATATTACTTGCTCATCAATTGATCCTCTGCAGTGAATGGGTGTCGTCAGAACGAGAGTTCAAACAGCTGATAAAACATCACAATAATCCACACCACTCCAGTCCATCAAATAATACACTGTGAACTGAAAATGAAAGCATCATTTAAAGCAAGTGACGTAATGCAAAATTACTCTAAATCTGTTCTGATTTAAAAAAAACAAAACTAATTTACATCTTGGGTGGCCTGAGGGTAAGTTTTCAACAAATTTTCATTTTTGGGCGAAATATCATTAAACAGGATTTATACAGATATACACCCCTGACATTTTCTTCAGAAAATGCAACAACTAATTACAAAATGATATATATTTGGTAAAATTTTATTATACCATACGTGCAAAAAGCTTGAAATATTTGTCCTATGCAATTTTTTATCATATGCAATTTTTTTAATTAAAAAATAAAATCAAACTGTATTTGACATAAATAAACCACTCAGTCTACACAAATGCACTGTAAATACCACATAAGTTCATCAGTAAATATTGGAGCCCAGCCGCTGAATGTACAAACAAGGCCTATAAACCACCACATGAGTGATCAGGATCAGTGTGCATTTGTATGAGCATGTGTCAGTAAACACGCTGGATCAAACAGAACCAGTTTCAAACGCAACAAACCAGTTAGACCTGACAATGTGGGTAAAAAGCCAAAGAGCAACAGATGTATCACAATACACAATGACATTATGGTTGATCTATTTCAATAATCTGTCATTTCAACTCAAAAGTGCTTCAAACTTTACATAGAACGTTTCAGGAAATAGGGACGAGATGAATGTCACAAATTACTACATGACTCATGTTTCCATTGGCCCTTTTTGTCAGAGAAACACATCTGAGCGAACTCTGACATCAGCTTACAATCATCAAACTGTCAGCAGTTCAACTGAACCGTTTTAACCAAGCAGGCATAACAGAGTCAAATCACAAAATGTGCAAGTGTAACAGACATTCAGACAACAGATATGTGTGAAGTTATTTTTGTGAGTAAAAGAAACTTTAAAATAAAATAATCCAGTTATTAAATTAGTTTGTCTGCCAGTTGTACTATACACTTTGTACAAAACTCCTGAATTGATACTAAAATGGCACATATATTTAAACTATTATATATAGTTTAAATATGTGTAACCAGACCAGTTTCAATTATATATATATATATATATATATATATATACCCAAACAACAAGAAAAAAATTGCATCAGTGCCACCTTTACTTTCAGGCATTAGCCTCAAAGTACATTTTCAGTCATTTCTAGCACACACACGTATT
>NW_015552615.1:5204091-5206978 GCF_001515605.1 Sinocyclocheilus anshuiensis | reverse complement strand
TTAGCAAATGGCTGCAATATAACAAAGAGTGAAAAATTTAAGGGGGTCTGAATACTTTCCGTACCCACTGTGTATATATATATATATATATATATATGCTAAAACATAAGTAATTTTCTATAATTTTTAACAGACCAGGTTCACATCTACAAGTAGTTCTGAAAAGTTTGAAAATAACTACTTGCCTCACAAAACCATTTTTACTAGATGAAAAGTACATGGCGAAGTAATATGTAACTAATTTGGTCAACAAACCTGGAACTACTTCATAATCATGCAGTAAATTAATCAACACCTTCAAACCACCAACCAATCAGAATCAAGCATTCAGCAGTGTCGTGGTATGAATGTTGTTTACAAGACCTCATGTTCGACGATACCACTAAATATGTGAATCAAGTTTTTGGTAAATTACCTATGAAACGTCTAATGCATAAGAAAAAATAATAACATCTGCATCCTACAAAAGGTATTTTGCATCCAAAAACCAGAGTAATCAGTGAACATTAACTACAACAGCATATAACATGAGAATTCAAAGCCACCGTCATCTGTCCTCACAAATCCCCAGTAGTGTGTCTTACCCCCCATATGCTCCAAAAGTGAAGCTCCTCTTCCTGTGAGACATTCTTCTATTTTCCCTCTTAACCTCCTACTCTAACAGTTTCTTCTCCTCTGTCTCCGTCTCTGTCTCTCTATGACAGAGGGTACTTGTTTTGTGCCTCTTTCTCAGTGTGTGAGATTGTGTCCCTCCTTCTCTGCTTCCCATCCCTCCTTTCTTCCCTCCCTTTCACTACCTGAGACTGAGGATCCACAGCTATGAGCAGGTGCTTGTCTTTCAAATGATTTCCTTACTTTGAGACACACACACGGGTCAGCAACTAACATGGATGTCCAAATGAAAACGAATGAAAAGATGAAAAGAATTTAAAGACTAATTTCAAATGTAACCCAACCTTATGAGAAGTCGTAAAAATCTTTACAACTTAAACCCAAATCTAACCATGATTAATAATAATAACAATAAAACCATACCATTTTGTACAATCCTGGTTGCACAATATCATACAATTTCACCATGCTGTTGTATGAATTAAGAGTTGTCAAGAGAGTGTGTTGGAATTAGCTTATCAATTTTTTAATTTCTTTATTTGTATTTTTTGGTAATTATTTACTTTTAACAATTAGTGTATGAGCATGTGTAATAAAAAAAAAATCCTCCATTAGAAGCACAGGACAGTTACACACACTGACATTTTTGTTCACACACACACAAATAAAAATTACTTCAAAGCGTCTAATTCAGACATTCAAAACAAGAGGTTTATTGAAGTTACTATAAGTATAAAATACACTTCAAGTGATTGATTGTGATTGTGAATTTTTTTGTGGTCATATTCAACAGTTTGTTCAAACGGAAACATTAATATATTCTGCATGCTGCTTGTATAATTGTTTAGAACTGTTTTGAACTGTTTTCGGTGCTTGATCTGTGCATATTTCTCTCCTGATTCAGACAAGATGGCTTATACACTGGGGAAAGCAATATTATGGACTATTAAAAATATCCTGATGATGGCTTTGTTACTTACAAACACTCAGCTTTTTTTCACAAGACATTAATTGATGGACTGGAGTTGTGTGGATTACTTGTGGATTATTGTGATGTTTTTATCAGCTGTTTGGACTCTCATTCTGACGGCACCCATTTACTGCAGAGGATCCATTGGTGAACAAGCGATGTAATGTTACATAAACTTCTCCAAAACTTGTAAAATACATAGCACTACCCAATTCCCTGTGCCAGATGAGCTAGACCCAAGTCAGAGCCTTAAAATAAGTCAAAAACAAACAAAAGTGACACAAGGGGACATCCAAAGTCAATATCAATAAAAGAGATTATTTTAGGTTGGGTAGCCGTTAGTGTCCTGGTCTGAGAGGCGGACGGCGTCTAGTGTCTGTGGCACAGGACATTTTATAATCACTTTGAAATGTCGTGTCATGGGGTCGGACTGTCTGAGACAACAGCCATTAGAGCTTTTCTTCTACAGCTAATGCTAAAGGTGACCATTCATTTTTAAAAGGACGTCACTTCAGAGAGCCCCATTTATCGCTGGGTATTACTTAGGATTTATGTGATACGATCAGTATACATACAAAAAATTATTTTTAAATATATTTTAATACATTATTTTTATTATTAATAGGCTAATAATAATACATTTATAATATTTGAGGGTGGAAAGTTGAAAACAAGCAAAATGTCTGTGATTGGTTAACAGAAAAATAAACACTGAAGATATCGTTTTTATGCCATTTTTCCTGGATAGGACCTTTAGATGAACATACTTGTCCCCAGAATTAATAAATTAAAACTTTATATACATCCTCACCATTTTGACTTACTCATACTCCCTCTTTCTTTCTTTCTCTCTCTCGCTCTCTCTCTCTCTCGATTGTCCTCTGTGGGGACACATGGAGGTAGAAACAGGACTATTTACTCTGGTTAATTTGTGAACAGCTGATATGGCAAGGGCAGCAGGTGATTAATTAGTCTGTAACAGCCCCTGTCACACACACACACACACACACTATTAAAAGCAGGTCAAAAAAGTCAAAAGCAGCTAGTCAAGTCAAGTCAAGTCAAGTCTGCTTTATTGTCAATTCTTCCACATGTACAGCACATACACACAGAGAATTGAAATTGCGTTACTCTCAGACCCTTGGTGCATACAGATAACACTAACAGTAGAACATAAATACAGATATACAGATTAAATATAAAATACAACTATACAAATATACAAATAAGGTAAAATGTAAAAAAAATAAAAAAATAAAAAAATAAAAAAATAAAATAAATAAATAAATAAATAAACAAATAAAA
>NW_015552615.1:5149651-5203517 GCF_001515605.1 Sinocyclocheilus anshuiensis | reverse complement strand
CTTCCAGTTTGCATATCGGTCCAACCGCTCGACCGATGACGCCATCGCCAGCTACAAGAAAAAGTAATGCAGCAGTGTCCTTTAAGAGGCCAAACAGCATGGCGCCTGAACGCTGAGATGTTCAGACGCACACGCTCAATAATAACAGAATAAATCTCTGACAAGTACAGTAAAGAAATTCAATTTAAGGGAAATTAAAGATGCCCTTTCCACTTTAACATAAAAGGCATCAACTGATTGAAATTACTGTAAGTTGGACAGTATTTCCTGCAATAAGGTCTAAATCAGGGCTGTCCAAACTCGGTCCTGGAGGGCCGGTGTCCTGCAGAGTTTAGCTCCAACCCTAATTAAACACACCTGAACCAGCTAATCAAGCTCTTGCTAGGCATAGAAACTTCCAGTCAGGTGTGTTGAGGCAAGTTGGAGCTAAACTCTGCAGGACACCGGCCCTCCAGGACCTAGTTTGGACAGCCCTGGTCTAAATGAAGTCTATGTGCTGAAGTGGTTTCTGTTCAATTTAAGGGAGTAGGTTAACTGAATTCAGGCCAGGCCAGTAAGTTCCTGAATAGCTTAAAGCGTAAAGCAGAAATGTGACAGAAAATGATTTGGATTAGCACTGCCACCATGTGGTACTACACTCCCAATGCACATCCCATAATTCAACACTACAGTGCCACAAATAAAAACAATGATCAATCAAACTCTTAAGTTGCATGCTCCAGCCTACTCAAGCTAAGTTTCACCCAATGAAAGAACTTCTGTGAAACAGGACAAAGCACCATAAAAAAAAAGACCATAAAAGCAGTGCATTATATTCTGAGTATCCTGAAGTCATATTAGTCATTTTGTCTATAGTTGATTCTCATGCATGCTCATGCACAATCAAACCTGGTGCATTTGGACATAAAGGGCCTCTAAAGTTGTATTTACAACTAGAAACTCTTGATACCCCTGTTCCCAACTAAAGGCCATAAACATCAGCAACATTGCCTTGTCATGTTGTGAACGTCTTGCACATTTACATATATAAATAATCATTTGATGCATATTGTATGTTTAATATACAGCAAAAATAGCATGTACATGAATGAAATTCCAAAATTGTCAGCAAGCTGCCTATTTAATGCGATTAAAGTATATAGTAGAGCAAGTAAGCACCCTCCGTGATTCATTAACAAAGCAACTGAATATGACAAACTCTTAATTATGACTTCAGAAATGGAAAGTAGGAAATTTTCAATGACACGTGAAGGCAGCATTAATGTCAATAGTTTTTGCATGTCATGTGACCAACTTGTTACAAGCCATGCTAGTTGAAGTTTTGCATTAATGAAGCGCAGCCTCAACATTCTGCTAAATATCTCTTTTGTATTCCACGGAAGAAAGAACAGGTTTGGAATGACATGAAGGTCAGAATTTATATAAAATGCTCACACCAAAGTACAAAGCACATATGGTTATGATACTCTTAAGGTGTAGTCACATTTACCGTTGTTCGGTGAAATTTTGGGGGCGAAGTCTTGTCAACAGGAATCTGCACAAAAAAGTTGCTTGTGTTAAAGTTGGTCGCGCAAATTCACCATGTCGACCAGCAGAAAGTTGCCTGGTTTAAAAGTCACTTCTTTGTGAGAGGTGATTCATGTAATGCTACACTATTGACAACTGAGCTTCTTTCGCCCACAGAATTTTGCCAAAAAAGGTGATCGCACTTTTACAATAAAAGCACATCTCCTGGGTACAGCTAATAAAATGTGGTTTTATGGCAGCGTACCTTCAGCTCAATGTCAGGTGTGGTTACCTGGCAACACGTATTGCTGTCTGCTGCAAGATGCAATGCTGTCTATTGTCTCTTTCAGCACTTTGATAGCGGCAGGAATCGGAGGGCACATGTAGACACACAAGCAGACAACCACATGTGAATACACTGCAGTCCGCGTTTCTTTTCTAAGAACGCATGTTATTTACCAAGAGCGGCGTGAACGACAACAGCATTTGTTCTCTACAGAAACCCATCAATTTACATCTGCAGTCTGCTGGGAAGAAGAGCCCAATACACAAGTTTTCACAAAGCGCTTATAGGAGAAACAGGACTGCCTCAGGCTGGGAGTCCAATCAAATAACCTCCATCTGAGCAAGGTTCCGGCATCTCTCTTCCTGCAAAGCTTTTAACACAACAACAGACAATATTCTAGTTTATTATTAAAGTATTAACTAAAAAATATATTGAAACATTTTTGAGTACACGGTGTCTTTTTTCAAAGTATTATAAAGAGCAATTTTAATACATTTAAAATTCATTTATATGAAACTTAAATTTATCATTCTAAAGCAGCTTTACAGAAAATAAAAAGTCAAACACCAGTATGCAAGCTAAAGGATGCAGCAGCAAAGAAAAACTCTCTAGAAACATGTTTAAACATATACAAGTCAAACCAAAAATTATAATTTTTCACCGGATATAATTTTTTTTTTTTTTTTTTTACTAGTGGATGCAGGACACTGTAGTTCATTTATGTAAGTGAGGATAGCAAAATAAACTGTGACATACCCATAAATTCTTCATATAGTGGAATACTAGTAAAATGTATAAAAAATTTGGGACCAAAAATTATTCAGACACTTTGACCTGACTATGTTTTGCTTAAGTGTTTTTCCTTTAATTGCTAATATGACCTTTTTACACCACAGTCTGAACAAAATTAAGCATTGCTTGGTAATTGGTTGACCTAAATTGGTATTATCTAATTGTGTACTTAAATTTAACAGCTAATTCATTTGTGTGAGAGAGTTCTTGTCATATTTTATTACTATTTTCTAAACTATAGCTAGCGAATAAACTGTGATAATGTGAGAAATGTTGAAGGTGTCTGAATACATTTTGGTTTGACTGTATACTGCAAATAGCAATGAAGGTGAACATTTAAAATTAAATCAAAATAGTTTGCTGCAAAAACTCATAACACTGCATGAATACTCATATTTGTATTTTTTCATAACTAAAATGTATTTTGTAAATAATTATTTAATAAATAATTCCACAAACTGACAGTTATTTTAATATTATTTATATTTTAAATTAGATTTTTTTTATTTTGTAATGATCTTTTATCATATTTATTAGTTTGTTTTTTCTATTCGGCTTTAATTAAAAATTTTGATAATTTACATTTCGTTTGTTATGTTTCAGTTATTTTAGTACATTTATTTAGTTGCCAAGGCAACATTTCTAATCTTCATTTATGAACATTTTCATCTAATCCAAGTCTTCATATCTAATACTCGTATTTTATTGCAATTTATTTTAATTTCCAAAAATTAGTTTCAGACAACGATCACACTGCTCTCAGACCTCAGTTTGGAAACACTACTAGACATTAACAGACACTAGAATATTATAGTAGCAAGTCAAATCACTAATAACACCCAAACAATGAAACAACAGCACTCTAAAATGCTCAGAACACTCACAACACCTTAGGAAAGCAATGGTGAGTTTAGACCTCTAAAAATCTAGTTCATTCTTCAAAGCAGCCAGAGTCATTGACAGTGTGGATTGTGTAATTCATGTGAAGTTCCTCCACATTTTGGGAATTTGCACATTCGTATATCACCACAGCTCGTCTGCTCTCTGCCTTAGATCTGCTCTTCAGTGTGATCTTCAAAGCCTGCGGCACCGTTTCATGGCTTACTGCTCGGGTTGACCGATCTCAGCCAGCATGTGTTGTTCTATCTGACCAATCTCTCCCCCCCCCCACTGCGTGTCTGACCTCCAGATGAGCGAGCACCACCGGCAGACCAAAGCTACTTGAGACATCACAGTCGAGCAGAGCGAGTGCGAGCGAGCGAGAGGGAAAAAGAGATAAGAATGTGTCACAAAGAATGTGTCTCAAAGTGTAAGAGTGAAATGCTGTGTGCATATGTGTGTCTGGGTAAAATCTGCAGTAAATGAGACTCGGTCTGGCCTCAGACAATGACCCTCTTCAACTGAACAGGAACGCCATCACTGAGTACTTTCTATGCAACCTAACTGAACCTGTCTGCATAAATGCATTTCAAATAGACAGACAGGATGGTTCTAGAGATAAAAATCTTGAGCCATTTCGAAGACTTTTCAGTTATATTTCATTTAAATATGCAGATGTTTCTTTAGAGATGGAGACAATTTATCTATAAGATTAATGCGAATAGCATAGCTCAGATCATTTGGTCTTGGAAGAGTTTTATGAGAAATATTTGAGTTTATATTGAAATCTTTAACTTGTTTGCAGACGTTCCTGCCGGAAAGAATAATCACAAATATGATCTCTTCTGTATCTGAACGGTTTCTCATAGACAGCAAGGAATTTCAAAGAAAAGCAAATGAGGCCTTTTGTGTCTTCTGCTTCTCCGCTTTTTCTTTTGAGAGAAAGAGCAGTGTCTCAAAGTGTGCTCAGAAAAGTCAGAGATTTCAATGTGAAGTCAAATATTTCTCATCAACTTCTTTCCTGGAACAATTTGTATCTATGTAAACAATTGTCTTATTTTATTTACCCCTATAGGCAACTTTAGAGACAAAGTTGATCCTTAAAAGAAGCAAAACTGAGAACTCTTGGCAAATCTGAGCATTTGTTTTCTCTAAATTTATTAGAAAGTAGAAATAAATGAAATTACAAGCATATTTTAAGTCTCCATTTGCTCTCTATATAATCTATTACTGTCTAAGAAGGACAATCTGACATTTCTACATTCTTAAAGGTTCTTTATTGGCATATGTGGTTTCATGAAGAACCTTTAACATTCATGGAATCTTCCCATTCCACAAAACATTCTTTATAGTGGAGAAAGGTTCTTTAAATATTTCAAATCTACTAAATGGTTCTTGTTCTTTTATGGCATTGATGAGAAAACCCCCTCTTGGAGACAGAGGGAAAGAAAGAGTTAAAGGACGATGTAGCAAGCATCTTGTCATGATTGTGTTGGCACATCCGCTCCTGGCTCCTGGTCTGCAATGTCGTGTCACCAAATGGCCAAAGTAATGCCAGTGTTGCTGTGGCAGAAAACAGAGCCTGGCAGAGTTATCAGCATTTCTCCTCTCCACCAATGCACATTTTCTCTAAAATATGGATCACGGTGACTTTTGGAAAAATATATTATTGTTTTTAACACTTTCAACATCTTGCTCCAACGCTGACTTCTGTTCTAATACAATGACATATGGGTAATGTTTACATTCATCTGACCAAACACACTCCAAATGGGGCGAGAATGACTTGAGGGTTTGATTTCTGAAACTTTCAGATGGCTAGGCATCTGTCCGCTTTTGGCGGTTTGCACTGGGACCATTGTGACACAGCGAACAAATGTATTTCACACGCTTTTCATATTTGAGCCAGAAAACGTGAACTTCTACCAGTCAGTCTGTTAAGCCCAAAACTAACGTTTTTTTTTTTCTTTAAACCAACTGATAAAAACCTGTTCACAAGTCTGAAAAAGTGTCAAAAGCAAAAAAAAGTTAAGCAACAAGCATGAGCGGTTATACTAACCTTGCAGTATAAAGCTGTCTCTTGGGAGTGCTCAAGCATTCAAGCTGGCACGGAGTACAACAGGACGGCACTGCCATTTGTCAGTAGTTAACAGTCATCAGAGTGGAAATGTAACCCTATGTCCTTCTGGACCATTAACCATTTCAAGCTGCTTGGACAATGTTTTTCAAGGAATAAGCTATGGGACGCTGTGCTTTACTGTGATTTTACCACGCTTAAGGCATATTGTTGCACCTAAAACTCCCTTGAACATGGTAAAATCATTGTAATAACAAAGACTGTTGTCTTAAAGTTATTATAAAACAGCAGGACCATCATTATGATAAAAAATAAAAATAAAAATAAAAAATTCTGGTCAGCCTTGGCAACCCATTGGTGCATGAAAATAAAAAAATTTTTTTTTTTTGTATTTCAATCATATTTAAGAGCTAGAACTATCAGTTTTATAATCATACTTTATCTTTCCATGTTTGTGTTCAGTCTACACTTTCATATTTCAGTACTTTCAAGGTGACAAAAAAGCATCATTGGCAAGAGTATGTGACAGTGCAACTCAGACTGCTGGCAAACAGAAACTGATTTTAAATTGCATTTATGTGAGCTGAGCAGCATATGAAGTGATCAGAGTAAACGTACAGCGTAAACAAACGGCATAAACACTGGGATATCTGATTGAAATGATTATGCCTGATCGTACACATACTGATTAATGCGACACCTGGCGCTCTGAAAACAAGGGAGTGCGAGTCTGTGTGTGTATATATGTGTGTAAAATAGCATTCTACAACAAAACATTTGCACCCAACAGATACAAAATCAAGCAACTACTCTCTCTATCACCCTCAAATTGGTCCAGACCTGCTTTCTTCTGCAGAACACTGAGCAGAATGCTTTCTTTACAATGAAAATGGATGGTCACCAGGGTTATCAAGCTCCAAAAATGACAAAAAGCCATAACAAAATCATAAAAGCATACATATGATTCTAGGACTATATTATAGTCTGCTGAAGTCATTTGAAACTGATACGTACCAGATTTACCAGAGCAGGACGTGCTCTCACATAATTACACCACATATAATTAAGCAAATGTACTGTACTTGCAGACTTGTAACACAAACCCATACTTAATTATAATTAAAAACAAATATGTAAAAACCTCCATGTTACCCTTGAGATTTCCTTAACCTCATAACCAGTGTTATAATCACACAACATGACTCTGGTAAATGAATATATACAATATAAACAATATGGATATAACCCCATATTCAAAAACACAACTTACAGAAGACACAAGACTGTATGATAACAGAAAACACAAGCTAAACAAGTTCACTTACTCTTACAACATCTGTGACTCCTGATATTTAGCTGCAACCAAACTGTGTGTGAATTTGGCCATATTTATCACCCAAAACAGGACTAGAAATGCATTGTGCTTCTGTGTTAATGTACACTGTTACACACACACACACACAAAAAAAACCTGTGGTTTCCAGAACTTTACTGTAAAGAAATATGGTAGCAACATTGTAGGTTATGGTTTTGTCTTAAATGTACAGCAAATCATATATTTCATTAACTGATATAATGTTATTATTCTAACCTACAGAAATATTAATTCGGAAATACTAAAATCTGTTCACACTAATATTTAGAAGGTGCACAGTGTCATACAAATAGAAAACACCTTCAAGGTAAAACACGACACAAAAACTTGAGATGCACGATATTGGATTTTTGCCGATGTCCGATATGCCGATATTTTGCAACTAATTTTGGCCGATAGCCTATGCCGATACTGATATATTTCCTTTTGTTTGAAAAACACACCAAGTCTCTCCTGTGTGGAAATTATAAGCAAATTATTTTTAATTTTGGTTAGTTTTTAACAAGAGCTTATTTGTTAGAATTAAATAAACAATAATTAAGTTATTTTAACTATAAATAAACTATATATCAATCGCTGCATTTTTTTTTTTTCAGAAAGATGCAGTAGTAACCTTAACATTTTATTTTAAGATTTAACATTTGTAAATGGTCTAAAGGTCAAAAGAGTTGTGAAAATTCTGAAAATCTTTTAGAGCTCATAATTTGTTTAAAAATATAACATATTACACATTAATGAATAAATCAGTATATATAAAATTATTTAATTTACAAGTGTCATATTTGTGGGGGTTTTTTCCATGTAAGCTATAGCTTCTGACTTTTAAATCAAAACATACTCATGATTTTATGACATCAATTACCACTTTATTTAATCAGAAATACAGTCTAAATGTTATTTGTGTATTTTACTTTAATTTTATTAAAGGTAGTCTAACAGCGCCCCCTACGGAATTAAAACTCGGTACTGAACAAGCATTAGGACCCGGGGGAGGCTGCCGCTGCACGTGCTATTACTGTTTACTCTATCTCACACCAGACGTGTCATTCTGTATGGCATTCTCCTGCTGACATGATCTAATCGCTAGCACACCCTGAGCACATGTGAGTTAACCTATTCCTCTTATCGGCCAGACATATCGGCATAATTT
Source organism: Sinocyclocheilus anshuiensis (assembly GCF_001515605.1). Classification (NCBI taxonomy): domain Eukaryota; kingdom Metazoa; phylum Chordata; class Actinopteri; order Cypriniformes; family Cyprinidae; genus Sinocyclocheilus; species Sinocyclocheilus anshuiensis. Next base: position 5,195,452 of record NW_015552615.1, on the reverse strand, counting down.
TTCATATCTGGCCGATGCCGATGTTTACATTTAAAGCCATTATCGGCTGATTCCGATATCAGTCCGATAATATCGTGCATTCCTATCAAAAACAATGCAATAAATATTAATTTAACAGCATAAGATGTAACAAAAAACCTATTGTACATAACAGACAAAAAAGAGGACGCATTTATTGCAATAAAAAAAAACATCAAATGTGAGGTTTCACATAGGGAATTTTTTCCCACTGTAAATTATGAAATGACTTGTTCTTTTTAACAGTATACAGTATTTTACTGTAAAATTACATGAATAGTGCGGTTTGATTTATTACAGTTTTTCACTGTAAGGAAACTCTGCACTAACCAATGAACATATTTTTAAAGCAGCATTTTTAAAGTCTTTTACTATTTGAAAATACAATTATTTTTTTAAGTATATCCTCTGTAAAATTGATTGATTTGGGCCACTAAGTTAACACTGAATGTAACAGCGAGAAGTATACGGCCAACAGACTGCAACATACGTGCTGCTGGCAGACATCAAACAGATTCTGCATCCATGCGGCGGGGGAAAATGTCACATGTAGGCTAAAGAAAACAGATTTTTATATGCTCTGCAGGGGTATTCATGGAGCATGTCATAATCATGCTAGAAGCTGACATGCATGATAGCCACAAGTGTTCTAGTGAGTTTCAGTGGTTTAATATTCTGATTTAACCATAAAATTAAATTCTAATTCATATTCACTACATTTATGTAACTGCATAATGAATAATAGCCAGAGTTTGACTATTATAATTGGTAAAAAGGTCAGTAATAAGCAATGTTCAATGTTTTAAAAAACAGCTTTAATAGCAAACCTTCTTATTTTGCTTGAATTTAGCCTCAAACCCAGACATATTCTTTTAGTTTTGATACAAAAGACAAACAGCTTCCATGTCTGTGATTTTTCACAGCAGGATGAATAGCATGTCACTGTTGCAAGATTTATCTTCCTGTTGTGTGGTAATAACACTCAATTATAGTGTGGAAAAATAAGGATGTGTAGCAGTTTCTGAAGAGCTAGACCTGTATATCACTGGTCTGACACAGAGCACAGAAACTGCAGTTTCCAGTCTACTGCTGGTTTATTTATGAACCCCAAAGGGAGGGGGGGGGGGACATCTCGAGCAAAGGGAGCATGATAGGGCTCACTATGATGGCATGATGAGAAGAAGAGAATCCAGACCAATTTAATATTCCTTCTGTGAAGATGTTTTGGCCAAAGCCACAAAAAAAAACCTCGTCTTAATTGGTGCATCTGTCAAAAAATACAGGTCATATTTCATCACAATTGATATTCTGCATAAAGAAAACAAAGCCTTGTTCTGTGACATTATTACTTTAAATGACAATTAAACAGAATTCTCAACAATTCTCATTACTGTTACAGAAAAAAAACATACCTTCTCATATTGCATTATTGTATAAAATAATGCTATAGAACACAATTTGAAATGGTAAAGTTTGTAAATATGCATCATGGTCATGTTTTACCATGCACTGAAATGTATTTTCATTTCAATATTAAAAATGTGTATGGTTGAGACATTATTTAATTTTTGCATTACAGTAATGACAATGAGCGTAACCTCCTAATATTAAAGTGCATGAAAAATGAATATAATCATTTGCCATTAATATGTATCATTTTTAAATAAAAAAATATCTATGTATGAAAATATGTAGGCCTACATATAAAAATATAAATAATACAAATGTATAAAAAAAAGTTTCCTTCTGATTTTGGGGTGAAATAGGATGTGGACACACATGAGGTTCCATAGAGAAGCTCTCTTTTCTACTATAATTGCAGAACATCTCACATTTTTCACGGTACAAACCATTTTGATGTTTTTTTTTGCTCTGCCGTTCTGCTCTACATCCTGCTGGTCCTCAGGGATTGTCCGAGCAACAGGAGTAAATCAGTTTCACTCGGTGTGGCCAAGTGCCGAGGCAATTTCTCAGATCGGGAAAACAAGTTAACTACTGCCTCATTTCTAAAGTCCACAGGTCAACAGTTCGATGGATTTACTAACACAGTCAGCGGGATATTCATTTTTCAAAACCAAAAGGAACCTCTGCAAGTGAGGCAATTATTTCACTTTTTCATAGAACACCAAAGCAGATATTTAGCAGAACATCCGATCTGCATTTTTCTATGAAATGAAAGGGCGTTTCTTCTATAAGAACACCAATCAGAGATATAAACATTAAATGTGGGACTAAAATGAATTGGGTCTAAATATTGCCCATATGACTCTTGCACTGTATTCCAAGCTTTCCAAAACCATCCAATAGCTTTGCATGAGTAAAGTAAAAAATTTAAGTCATCATTAAGTCGTTATCATTTTGGAGCTTAATCGTCACACTCAACATCCATTTTCACAGTATGAAAGCAATGCTAACCAAAAAAACGAATTAAATGCTAGTGAATTTTTGACTTTTATTTACAGATATGACCCGCATTTTTGCTACAACTCAATAGTATCCTCTACACGGCCTATCAGACGACGTTAAAACTCATTCTCAGACCCACAGGGATTAATTACATTGTGAAGGGTCTTAGCCCAAGTGCACATCATGCTGTTCGTCTGAGTGGATGGAAATAATATCTCCTGGCAGCCTCAGTAAAATGGTAAGCAACGTGAACAGACCTCGTGAATATCAATTATGCATTAAGCGGAACTGTGGTAAATTAGTAGGCTGGTCTATTGTGGAGGCAATGGGAGCATGCAGACTCTTGCATATTCATGCAAGTGTTCACCGGAGTCGACTAAACTCGGATATTTGCTTGAAAAACAAACCAATGTTGAAATTGATTCATGCATGCACTGATGGTTAATTCTGATAATGGTTACCACAGTAACTCCATTAGACAGCAATCTGCATATCAGCTTGTTTAATTACCAGAGGACCATTAGTAGGATGCCCTTATCATTCCCATGGGTTGAAAAAGGAACTTTGTGATGTGAAATTGGATAATGAACCACATTCCATGTCGAGAATGTGCTATATTACAATTAATGACTTCCCCTCTGCTTCTGTTAAAGCATCACGGCGAACAACAGGATTGATATGCTAATTGGTTGTATTTATAAATGCATAAACTGAATTTGCAGCATTTTTTCCTGAATCATCACAAGGCAATTAAGATAATGATGACTGTAATCTGTTTTCTGTGGAAGGGCCGCTGTCTCTATTAATAGGTGCTGTTGTTGTGTGAGCACTGTTCACATGTCTAATCTGTGATATAAATTAACAATTGCAAGTTATAAAATCCAATTCTGAGGGGGAAAAAAGACTGATATGTTCTCAGAATTGCGAGTTTATATCTCACAATTCTGACTTTACAACTCACAATTGCGTGATATAAAGAAAAAAGTTTACATCTCGCAATTCTGACTTTATTTCTCAGAATTGCAACTTTAAATCCTGCAATTCTGAGGTTTTTTCTCGCAACTGAGTTTGTATCACGCAATTCTTAGAAAAAAGTCAGAATTGCGAGATGTAAACTCACAACTGTGAGAAAAAAAGTCAGAATTGTGAAAGAAAAAGACGCAATTACCTTTTTTATTTTTTAATCAGTGGCAAAAACAGGCTTCCATACATATATCTAGGGGTGAGATGGATCACAAAATCCACGATTTTGATCATATTGAATTTTTCAATATGATTTGAGTTACGGATCAGATAATCTTTCAGATCAGAAAAATGGGGGGATACCAATGTAACTTTGCTTTGCATTTATTACTTAAAGAACTCTACGTACTTCTTCAATGACACAGCAAAACCTACTAGCCTAACTAATAAAGTTCAAACAAGATTAAACATTTACAAGTGAACAGGCAGTAATAAAATAAGAACAAATACACCAATCAGAAGCATAGATAAATACAATAGAACAAATTTACAAATAAAATTAGGCCTAACAGTAGTATTCAGGTACAGAAATGTCATAAGTAGCATAATACTTCATAGTGTTCATTGTGTAAATTAAATACAGATTAAGCTTTGTTAAAACTGTGTTTTGTTGTTTGATTAACATAAATGACAGACAGCAGCACTGTCACTTTAAGACTGAATGCACAGATCCAATATAATGATACATATCCAATTTCTTTCTGTTTACGTTCACATCACTTAACTGACTGTGTTTATGAGAACACTTGCGGAGATGGGTATTTTGAGATAATTTTGTGTATATGAGAGAACTGAATTATGTTTTTGGGGTCTGTAAGACAATTTTTGTTTTGTTTTGTTTTTGAAAGAAGTCTCTTACGCTAATAAGGCTGCATTTATTCAATATAAAAATACAAAAACATAAATATTGTGAAATATTATTGCAATTTAAAATAACTGTTCAATATATTTTTTAATGTAATTTATTCCGGTGATCCAAAGCTGAATTTTTAAAGCTGAATATCATTACTTCAGCCTTCAGTGTCACACGATCCTTCAGAAATCATTCTATTATGCTGATTTGCTGCTCAAGGAACATTTCTTATTATTATCAATGTTGAAAACAGTGCTGTATGTATGTACATTCTTCACAAGTCTGTCTCTATTTGACTACTCAATTCTCACTATGCTACACGAGAGAAAGACTGCAGTAAGACACTGTCGGTTGTCCAGAGCCTCCATTAAATTGATCAATGATTCAATCACACCACTTCCTGGATGTAGGTGTATGTGTGTGTGCCTGCCTGTAATGAAAGCCCTGCATAGACAGGTTCGGAAAGCTCATAAGACTTGTGGTCTCTAGTTTCTTTTAGTGAGCTTTCAAGTCATCGACTCGAATTGAACTTTGTCTCCAAAGACTGCATGCATTCACAACTACACATATTAGGTTACAAACTGCTCCTGGTTCAGCCTGTTGCTTTAGCTAGTCAACTTCACCAGAAGAGGATTTTATTGTGTACACTCTAAAAAATCCTGGGTTATTTTTTTAACCCAGCCAAAATGGGTTGAGCCATTTTTTGGGGGTTATTTTTTCAGTGTTTGGGTAGTTTTTGGGGATTTTGCGTCTTCTCTTCACGAGAGAGCAGTTCTAAGCGCCATCGCATTGATGCATTCTTCGGTAAAATACAGGTTTGTGTACATTTTATTTTATCTATAAAATCTTTACTGTCCTGTATATCGTTCAATTTTATACAGAGCAACATACTGGCGCGCGACGTGAATCACCTTTAACGAGTGTCTGCGGTCTTTTCGCGCTGGAGTCACAGCATGTTTTGGCTAGAGTGAAACGCAGGGCGGCGGTCCGTTAGCAGTTCCCCGCCGAACACGACACCAGCTCGGGCACGAGAACCAGGCCATTACGATGGAAACAGAATAACAGAGGAGTAAAAAATAAGCTAGTAATATAGTAAAAATAAATAAACCCATTATGCTGGGTTAAATAAACAACCCAATTTGCTGGGTAAATTTAACCCAAGATGGGTTCAGTCCTATATTTACCCAGCCCTTGGGTTAATAACAACCCAAATTGGGTTGTTTTTAACCCAGTGTTTTTTAGAGTGTACTTTCATAGCTCAGGTGACTTAATCCAAAAATAAATATTCTGCCATCATTTACTCACCCTCATGTCATTCTGAACCTGTTTGGCTTACTTGCTTCTGTGGAACATTAAAGGAGAAATTCTGTACAGGTTGCACTTTTCCATGCACTTACAATGAATGACACAAAAGCACCATAAAAATGGTCCATCAGACCGGTGTAGTATTCCCAAATCTATTGAAGCCATACAATATCTTTGTGCCACGAACAGACCAAAATGAATGTAGCATTATTCACGGTGAGCTGTTAACCACTTCAAACGCATCACTGAGAGAACAAATCATTTTAAAGTTAAAATTGTCTTAATGATGTATTTGTTTATTACAAACATGCATCTTCTTGCTTCACAAGATGTTTATTGATAAACTGGAGTCCTGTGGATTATTTGTTGGAATTGTGATGTTTTTATCAGCTGTTTGGACTCTCATTCTGACGGCACCCATTCACTGCAGAGGATCCATTGATGAGCAAGTGATGTAATGCTCAATTTCTCCAAATCTGATGAAGAAACAAACTCGTTTACATCTAGGATGGCCTGAGGGTGAGTACATTTCCTGCAAATTTTCATTTTGGGTCAACTATTCCTTTAAGAAGAACATTAAAGGGTTAGTTCACCCAAAAACAACGCTGACCTCATACGTCATGCTCCCGGAACTGCTTCTGTGTACTTTAATCTGTGTAAAACTTTTAGCTTTATACATTTTTCTGTATTGCTTTATTGCATTTAAATGTTCAGTTATTTTTGTTATAAGAAAAAAGTTATTAAACCTGTTATACTGTATTATGACAGCACTTTTTTCAAACTAAATTCCAATACCGTGATAATACCGTATACCGTGATAAAAGCATTAGCAATTAATCGCAACATGAAAATTTGATACCGGCATATCCCTACTCGGGGTGAGTAAAACGCAGCCTAATTTTCATTTTTGGGTGAACTAACCCTTTAAGACAAACAAATGACAAAAAAAAATTATATTTTTTGGATAAACTTCTCCTCAGTCACACTTTAAATATAAAGTATACTTATATTCTCATCCCACAATCCCTTAGGGAAAATAAAAAGAGATAAAAAAGAGAAATGTCGGAGTGCAAATCAAAATCTCTGACATTTGAAACTTTCCGCGAGACATTTACTAGTCTTTTTCCCAGAGGAACTGCATGCAACTTTCACAAGCACCTCATTTGCACCCCATTTAATCTAGAAGGAACAATTGAGATGTTAAATATCTTTCCTTTCTATTTGCAGTCAGTCTGCAGTGTTTCCTGTCACTGTTGGCATTTGTTCAGAAAGCCTTCCTGATTCTAAACGTTTGTTTGGTGCATTCGCTCTCCATCTCAACGTGACATCTAGAACAGCATCTGCTGGAATTTGTGTTTAACATTGAGGAGCCGTATGGAAGCTAATTGGGGTCGTGTCATCAGAGAAAAGGGCTTGAAGAATAAGCCCGACGAGCGAAACAAGTTCATTTGTTCTCACTATAACACCAAGCTGAGCTGCAAACATCACAGTGATAGCAAAATCCTTTTTTTACATTATATGCTTTTGTTGGGATCAGAAGAACAGCAACCTGTGGACAATTCTAATATAATGGCAGAATTAAACCAATCAGGAATATTGTATTCGTGGCTGAATGGCAGTTAAGTCAACACAATAACACAGAGAAGAGCTTACAGCAAATAAATTATTCAGATAGCTCAGCAGCAACCTAAAACTAATGACAGTGTTTAATGAATTCATCATGATGTGCTCCCTATGCCTACAAATAATTCCCCTAAAGGTACAGCAGGAACAATTGACAGCAAAAACCACAGACTGAATATGTCAAATCAAAGAAAAACTACTTATATATATTAGTTTTCAGTCAGTGACATAATCGCCGTTATTATTTTTGGATGAATAGAAATGAACTAAATCAACTAAATTACAACCTGCTTTTTTGGTATCAACTATTCTGCCCTTAAATGGCACAAAAACACTTTCATATGTGCAAAAATTTGACAAGGATTTTCACATGTAAAAACAAACTGAACTGTGGTTGGTCACTGTTTATGTTGCTTAAAGTCGGCAGACAAGCTGGAAACGTTAACTAGACTTTATGATAGTCAAAAGTCTAACTACACAGACTTTTAAAAAATACTTTTTTGGTCTAAAGAAAGAGTCTCTAAACCAAGACACTGAAAGACACGAGAGGAATAAATCAAGTGTAAAAGCTAAGTAATGGTAGGGAAATTACAAATGAATGTTATAAACTAAAAATACAACAAGACAGAATGGCACATAAACAGATTACCACACAGAAGGAAACGCTGAGAGACAGAGAATAACAGAACAGGTATTCAGCGACAGAGCATGATGGTTATAAACACCACTGGAACACAATTAAGATAATTGCTCTGCTTTGGTTTCTACTCTCTGGGGAACAACTAAACAATTACACTTATCTCCTTGACATTTCACTTTACCAGACGCATTTGTGTGCGAGTGTTTGTCTGTTTGTGAGGGTATAAATGAGTGTCTGTGTGTGTACGGTTTGTATTTGTGTTTGTTCTCCCCAAGCCCCATAGACATTTTGAGAACTTGACCTATACGGCTCACACTTAATGCAAAGGTTAATCTATGGTGCTCCCAGGCCTGATCTGAATTCTCAAAACACAATCTTTTCTATTTTTCATTTTTATGAAACTTCAGAACAACAGCCTATTAAAATTCAGAAAAAAAACGTACACAAGTATTTAATTCATCACTTGTGTTATACATTAACATTTAAAACATTGGGGTCAGTAAAATATTTTAGTGTTTTTTTAAAGAAATCTCTTATGCTCACCAAGGCTACATTTATTTGATCATAAAATAGTAAAATTGTAAAATATTTTTGCAATTTAAAATAACTGTTTTCTACTTGAATTTATTTTAAAATGTAATTTATTCCTGTGATGCAAATCTGAATTTTCAGCATCATTAATCCAGTCTTCTGTGTTGTATGATCCTTCAGAAATCATTCTTATATGCAGATTGTTTTATTAAATGTTAAAAAAAAAAAAAACAGTTGTGCTGATTAATATTTTTGTGGAAACCTTGATACATTTTTTTCAGGATTCTTTGATTAATACAACATTTAAAAAACTTGCCCTTGCTAAATAAAAAATATGTTTTATTTTTTATTTTTTTACTAACCCCAAACTGTTAACCGTAATGTACGGACATGAATATTGCCTCAAATAATGCAATTTGCTGTGTAGAACTGTGCAATAATTTTTCTAAGCAATCAGCTTTATTGTAAATAATAAAACAGACTGATGGACCTGATTCATAGGGACCAGAATAATAATCAATTAATCAATCAAATTATTGTTCCTAAATCACTGCCATTTTGTACCAATCCGGGATTGTTTCCATTTTATTGATGCAAAATCTAGATTAGTGCAAACTGATAACTAGCTATGGATGATATTTACTAAATTTTATTAACATTAACCAAATTTTTTTTTTTTAACTTATCTAGTTATTTAACAAAATCTGAGTTACTTTACCACCTGTTACCATACCATGCTGAGAAATTATTTGTAATTGTGCACTTTAGGGCACAGTATACCGTATTAATATAAAGGAATTTTCCATATTCATATTTTAAAGATGTTCGTTGCTAGGCGCCGATGATGTGCGTATGCTCATAGAAAACCAAGTGTTCGGATTTAAAAGACGTAGCACAACGCGACACGGCGCTTCTCGTCCGGTGTGCGACAGCCTTTAGAGTCCCAGCCTCAGAGGAGACAAGAGAGCAGAGGCTTTATTGATCTAATATGTGACCCTGGACCACAAAACCAGTCTTAAGTCGCTGGGGTATATTTGTAGCAATAGCCAAAAATACATTGTATGGGTCAAAATTATCGATTTTTTTTTATGCCAAAAATCATTAGGATATTAAGTAAAGATCATGTTCCATGAAGATATTTTGTACATTTCCTACGGTAAATATATCAAAACTACATTTTTGTTTAGTAATATGCATTGCTAAGGACTTCATTTGGACAACTTTAAAGGCAATTTTCTCAATATTTAGATTTTTTTGCACCCTCAGGTTCCAGATTTTCAAATAGTTGTATCTCAGCCAAATATTGTCCGATCCTAACAAACCATACATTAATGGAAAGCTTACTTATTCAGCTTTCGGATGATGTATAAATCACAATTTCCCAAAATTGACCCTTATGACTGGTTTTGTGGTCATGGGTCACATATAAACATACGATTTCTTGCCATGAAATCATGCCATGTGACAGCCGCTTTCTATATGCGTGCTTCGGATGTGTGCACTCAGAAAACCGTCTATCAGATGTTTTCACTGATATGGCTTTAAAACTCATGATTTCAGCATGATAGACATGATAATCAAAACCAAACAGATGTTTTTGGCAGAATATCTGACATACGAGCTGTAAAGGCAAAGCCCAATTCTGGAAAAGGGGGCGGGGAGCAGTAGCTCATTTGCATTTAAAGAGACATGCACAAAAACAGTGCGTTTCTGCTTCCACTCAAAATGGGCATTTTCAAAATGATATAATAAATGATCTGTGAGGTATTTTGAGCTGAAACTTCACAGAAACATTCTGGGGACACCTGAGACTTATATTACATATTGTAAAAAGGGGCATAATAGGTCTCTTTTAAAGAGGACTCTTGTAACTTGCAGAAACAATCTGGGGACACCTGAGACTTATATTACATATTGTAAAAAGGGGCATAATAGGTCTCTTTTAAAGAGGACTCTTGTAACTTGCCAGTAAACATTCACCTAGAAACCACCTGGAAATGTGTTAAAACACAATCAGAACACCTTAGCAACCAGATAACCACTCACAACACAGCGACCACACAAGCACCACTCACATTTTCGCCAAATCTAGTTGAAATTCAAAAATACACTTTTCAAATCCCTGCGTGGGAGTAGGCACCACATATGCACCCTTTCCAAGAGACTGTTTGAGATCTCTTTGAGATTACGTAACCCGTCCTCACGAAAACACCCGAGGTTGACACGCGCGTTCTTCTTCTTTTCCCGGAGCATCTTCTTCATCCGCTCACCCTCCTCTGAAACCTTTCTTCCCGTCATCCACACATCCATCCGTTCTGAAGCACTCTGTCAGGGAAGGTAGACATGATAAGAGAGTCTAATCTCTTCTGTTCGTTTACCCCTGTCCTTTCATCATCTATCATTCCATCAGATGGTGAGAGGCGATGAAGGATCTGTCAGTGACAAGTCTTTCAAACCGAGGCTGTGCTCTGAGGGAACTGTGGGGGTGGAAGCGGAGGACAGGCGGCCAGCATTCCTCATATCAACTAGATCAGAATTAATGATCTAATCAGAACTAACTCAGTGGAACAGGACTGTGTGCACAGGCACTCATGGCTAAGCCTTCTTGTAGTCTATATCACTATGTCAAATGTCAGTTTATTTAGGATTAGGATTCATGTACGTACTATAAAACGACATATAGATTCCTTTTAAGGGGATTAAAGGAACAGCTCACAGAAAAATTTATGTTATGTCATACAGACACATACAGTGATATTTTCTAGTGCAGAATGATTAATCAAAATGAAACCAAAAGTCCAACATGGGAATTTGGGAACGCAACAAGCATCAATTTGGAAACAAAATATGTGCTAATCATCTTCCCAAACCATAAAAATAAAAGCTTGATAGTTTACCGTTTGTAAATTAAGACAGCCATAAATACTAGTTTTGCAATTTTACAGTTACACAGTAAAATAAAATATTATTATTCTATTTTTGTATTTTACAGTAAAATATTACAGTAATAATAATTCTTATTATATTTAATATGTTTATTTTTTATAATAATAATAATAATAATAATGTGTTATTATTATTGTTATTATTATTATTGATACATAAAATATTTGGCCAAATTGTGCAGCCCTACAAACAAACACTGCAAACCTGAAGATTTAAGCATTTTTAATTATAATCACAATTTTCATCAGAAAAAAAACATGATACATTTTTTACCCAAATCATGCAGTCCTAACATTTTCTTTTCAACTTGTACTCCACTCTAAAAAATATTACATTTTTGTCTGTTCCTCACACAACAATATAATGAATTATTCTTAATTTTGAAGCTTGTCAGCCATGGTCATATAAAGAAAGAGCATCAGAGCAACTCAGACATTCTGCCAAAAAAAAGAAAGATAGAAAATTTAAAAAACACACAACTCATGTTGTGCCCATGGAAAATATCAAACATATTTTAAAATAAATGATGGTGCATAGATGACAAAATGTCTTTTTTGGATGAACAATCCCTTTAAGAAATAATAGTCTGAATTCTGGTCACACAAATTTGAAATGAAGCTTAAAAACGCTGTCTTGGGTACACTGAAGTTAATCTAATTGAGATAGTAGAAGTTATATATGGAAATCTCCCATCTCTAATACAACACCAAAAATGAATAATGCAAAACAGATATTGGAAAAAAAGATACGCGACTCAGAAAAGCGGTGTTAAAACAGGAACCGTCAGCTGAAGTGTTCCAGGAGGCGTCTGATGGAGTGCTATTTGCTAATCTAATACCTCTTGACAATTCAGACCTGTCCTGCAATCAAATGCATATTGAATCATAGTGACTTAGAAAATCCATCAAAGGCAATTTTATTAACATAACACAGTCTTGCATAGAAATGCTTAGACGTAGTGGCTATACACCAAGCACACTACATGTATTGTATAAAGCGACAATATTGTTGCATGCATCGGTTAAGATGAAAAAATAACGCCGTTTCAATGGCAGAAGTAGCATTGATCGTAATGCCAATCTGACAGTCCAAAGATCGTTGGTTTTGTATGCTGAACTGGCACACTGGCATTTTTAAAGGTGAGCTGAAGATGAAAGTTGTGTGATTGACATGTTGACGACGCATGTTTGCCTTGACCATGACTCATAAATGACCCTAAAGGCCTGTATGTGTCTGTGTGTCCGGGTGAGCACATCTCTCACCCGCCCTGGCCGTCTTACCTCATGCCCACAGCATGTCTCAACACGCCTGAAGCATAATTAGCAGGACTGTCTAGACCACTGACTGCACACACAAACAGCAAGGACAGATACTGTAAAGTGATTTAAACAGCCATGCAAGACTGCATATATAATATTCAGGACATTCATTAAATACAAAAAAGTAGGGCTGCACGATAAATCGCATGCGATATTTAACGCGCATCTTGTCAGTAAAGCCATTCTGTAATCAGCGGCTTGTCGGTGAACAACGGCTCTGTGTAGTTAATGCTGCTCCATGTGAAAGCCCGCAGGTGATGGAGATTTACCGCTGATTAAAAAACCGGCTTTACTGACAAGATGCGCGTTAAATATCGCATGCAATTTATCGTGCAGCCCTAAAAAAAAGTAATGATTAATTCACAAAATGAATAAACAGACACAAGGTGGCCTTGTAAGTCATATTTTGATGTCATTGAATAGGCTATATGTGACTTATAGTTCATAGAAGATTTAAGTTTTCAGAACTAGCACAGAAAGTACTGCCATCAAACAAATTGACTGACTAATTGCTGATCCTATTAGACTGCAAAAGTGACTTTTTCAATACATGTTTGTTAGAAAATTTGAAAAAACTTTCAAAGAAAAGGCAACATCAACTGTATCTCTCATTAAAAGCATCTAAACTACTAAATGAGTCAATGCCAGTGACCTGCACTGACATTTAAAATGTTGCCTCTTTAAACATCTCTTGTGCCTTCCAAAAGGCCATTTAGAACTGTTTAAATTTAGCTTATTTTGTCCTTTCAGCATGGACACCTAGTGTACAAATACTGTGCACAATGACTCATATCTGACTCATATCAATCTGAGAGATGCTCAACCGGCCTCGATTTTGCAGTACTGAATATACATACACTCTTAAAAATAACAGGCTCTTTCCATGACGAACCTTTAACATCTATGGAACATTTCCATTGCAGAAAAGGTCCTTTATAGTGGGAAAAGGTTCTTCAGATTATTGAAATATTCTGCACACTAAGAAAACAAATGGAACCCAAGAGGATTCTTCTATGGCATCACTGCGAAAACCCCCTACTGGAACCTTCATTTTTAGGAGTGAGAAGGCAACAGCAACTGCATACTACACAGTGTACTGTCAACCATATTTTTAAATGATGTGTAAAACATTGTATTATGCTATACTTAATGTTCTAAACTGTAGTATGCTACACTGATGCAATGCAGTGAGCTCGGTGACATTTAATTTAGAGAGTGCTGAGCTTTTGTCATCTCAGAAATAAAAATGGTTATTTGCTATGCAAATTTTTGTAAAAATGTCCTAACTCTCGAGAGTCTGATTAAATAAAAAAAATAAAATAAATTGCTGTTCATATTATTTTATAGTAATATATATTGCATACTGCAGAAATAGTAGAAGTGAAGTATGTTATGCCATAGTATGGATATTCCGAACATAGTCAGGAATTTTGTCAAGAAGAGAAAGATTCTTTGAAATCTCAAATATCTCCCAAACACCGTGTTACTTTAGAGTACAAATAACATAAAACACAAAAATGTCCTCGGTATACAGTAGTATAACTGTTTCCAACTCACTTGAGATGGCGGATGTCAAGGCTGTGATATCCGACTTTAGCAGAGATTGGGCTAAACACACAGGCAATCTTCAACCATTTCCTTTACAGTTATTATCTGAAAATATTGGCTTTTGTTGCTTATTTTCAGAATACTGAAAAATGTTTTCATGTAATAACATTTTAATGTAAAATGAAAGAAAAAAAAAATGCAAATTTTTGTAAAAATGTCCTAACTCTCGAGAGTCTGATTAAATTAAAAAAAATAAATAAATTGCTGTTCATATTATTTTATAGTAATATATATTGCATACTGCAGAAATAGTAGAAGTGAAGTATGTTATGCCATAGTATGGATATTCCGAACATAGTCAGGAATTTTGTCAAGAAGAGAAAGATTCTTTGAAATCTCAAATATCTCCCAAACACCGTGTTACTTTAGAGTACAAATAACATAAAACACAAAAATGTCCTCGGTATACAGTAGTATAACTGTTTCCAACTCACTTGAGATGGCGGATGTCAAGGCTGTGATATCCGACTTTAGCAGAGATTGGGCTAAACACACAGGCAATCTTCAACCATTTCCTTTACAGTTATTATTTGAAAATATTGGCTTTTGTTGCTTATTTTCAGAATACTGAAAAATGTTTTCATGTAATAACATTTTAATGTAAAATTAAAGAAAAAAAAAAATCAAGGAATTCATAGCCACCCAGCATTACATGGGAAAAGCAATTATAGAACAAGGCCAACCAGGAACATCCTTCAGAACAATGCTCTCGCAAAATCACTCTTTCAGTGGCAGGTGCTCCTTCAAACTAGCTCTTTCAGTTCTACAACTAAAAATGTGATTTGCAGAAGACTCTGTAGAACGAATATATCAAGCATTATGTTTTTCCATGCAAATTGCTTCAAACTGTCTGCAAGCTTTAGTTTCGATCTAAGAACATGAAAAAATACAAAATAAAATCATACCCCACAACCAATGATTCTGGTACCTCATTTGCATGCATTTGCTTTGGCTCTGGACCAACGGACAGTGAAATAAGCACAGCCAAACCCACACACACATTCCAGCACCACAGTTTGCAGTTAAACTATTAAAATGACTGGAGAGACAAATCACAGCCAATCACAAATATATTCTGTAGACAACATTAGGACACAACAAAAAAAGCAATGAATGTTGCATCAACAGTGTTACACGAGGCATTTTTCTAAAGAAGAAAAATGTAGTTGCACTGACACAACAACAACAGTAATAATAATAATACTTATTTTAACAAATATATTGAAATTTGTTAGGGTTAAAATTCTACTTATTTTTTTTTTTAATTCAAAGGATTGCAGCTTTCTCTCTCTACAAGATCTAATGCTAATGCAAAACACTCCACATGCAAAGCATCTGTTGTCTTCGAAATATTTCCACAAACAGTAGCAACATGGGGTGGGTGGAGTCATCCACAGACACAGCTATTGCTGACATTCTGAACACGAGTCAAAAAAACAATGACAGAAGCAGCGGCACACAGGACAGGGATCAGAATACTTGTAAGCAATATTATTGGACACTTATCTGCATAACGGCTTCACTGATACTGATTCAGATGCTAAAGTTTTTTCAACATGAAACAGCATTTGCAAACCATTTTATTTCTAAAAAAAGTGATATGAGAGAGAGAAAAGAGTACAAACTGCACAGAGAGAGTGAGAAATGAAGACAAATAAGCACTAAATCTGAGAGACAGAATTCTAAATCGAAAGCAACACATATAGTGTGACATGGGTCTTTGGCCCGACCCCTGGTCTCCTTCTCCGGGGAGTCTGCAGGGGCCCGGTGTGTCCCCCCGAGGACCTCTGTTTAAATCTTTCACACTGAGAAATCATTACTCATATTGTGCTTGGTGTGTCCCCACTGACCCCAGCACTATGACTAATAGACTGTTTTACCGAGCCCGTCTCTTTTCCCCCAGAGGAGCGACAGCGGAGAACAAGAGAGAGAGAGAGAGAGAGGAAAGAAATAACCATGTAATATCTCAGTAGATTAGTCCCAGTGACAATTACATATTCAACGCCCTCCTTCTGAAGTCTTCCTCCCTCTCTCTCGTTCTCTCACACACACACACACACACACACACACACACACACACACACACACACACACACACACACACACACACACACACACACACACACACACACACACACACACACACACACACACACACACACACACACACACACACACACACACACACACACACACACACACACACATGCGCAGACCAATGAAATACACCAGCATGAATTTTTAAAGCAGGGATCAAAGAAAATATATGTTAGAATCTGAAATATTTGTCTGCAGATGAAAGAAATGGGAAAAAGTGGCCTAATTGAATATTTATACTGTATATTATTTACATTACATTAACATTCATAATTATGTATGTGAAACCAATTGGATTTCAGATAACCTCTTGGATTACTAGCTGTACGCTGCAAAGACATCTGACACTGGGAATCTCGCAAAAGCAAATTATCTTTAATGGACACTGACAAGAAACCCTTTCCTTCGCATGCTACCTTGAGTTACAATGGTGTTATCCAACTATCTGTCTGCACAAGTGATATGAACTGTTTGGATAAAGCAGAGGTTATAAAATCTATCATTTTTACCACCCACATCCCCTTATTTCTTGGAGGTCGACAGACAGTCCATCATCAGCTCACGTCAACAGCACTCTTCAAACCGTATAGTGTCACCTAAAGGCTACAAGCTCCAGTATGCTTTATGTCAGTAGTTTAGTACTAGTAATACGCATTGATTTTCACTTAGTCTTTGACAGAAATCTTTAGATAGAGACATCACTCAGAAATTTCCAAAGATTCTAGACAATTCAATGCATGAACCCACAAAGCCACAAATTACTAAGATATGGGATCATCTTACTTTTTAGGATCTCCAGTTTGCATTCACTTATGATAAAACTCACTCGTCTTAACAACACAACATCATTATATAATCAAATCGACAAATTCAAACAGATGCAAGGGCTTCAATCTCAATCTAAACTACTTCTATTAGAATTAAAAGGAAAAGGAATAAGCAATTCCAATTCAATCTTTTGGAGGAGATAAATTTGTCAGTCTGAAAAAATAGTATTATTATGTTTCTGTATTAAACTAACAACATCCTGGAGGTAAACAAATTGACTTGTCTAAACTGATTCAACAAGATATTACAACATCACCCACTGGGTTTGGGTTCGTGCGCTTGCACGTGCCTCAAAAGAGGGCTTACAATGACTTACAAAGATACATAACAGCTACAAGTGTATGCACTACTTGCTTTATGCAAGCGCTATATAGGATAAATCACTATACAGGATTTACCCTATTATACTTTATCGACACGAATTGATAGGTGAAACAACAAACAGCCACCCACAAATAGTCTAGAAACAAAGCATCAGGCTGTCTTTGAGTTCACATGAACAATGGTTAAAGTTACTCTTCGTCAGGCTACAGAAGAATACCATAATTCCTCCGTTCAATTAGGCCTAAGACATCGAGAGTCACGCAGACCTATAACACCCCAGCCACAACACATAATTGCGAATAACATGCCTTACCTTAACACAGAATCGACCACAGAGTCCAACGTTTATATTTTTTCTACGAATCTTAACGAGTTAACATGTACTAAACATGAGTGGAATTTGCACCGCAGCGCCCCCACACCTTGATGCTCATGACAAGAATAGCATGTATAGTTATCGTTATTGAAGTGAATTAGGTTTAAATCGCTGTCATGCATGAATGAATGATATTTTTGCAATTTTACACATAATAATCTACGATGATCACATTACACAAAACTGAAATTGCACATCAAAATAACACATTGTCAATATTTTTTGAGACCCCCCAAAATTTCACAAATCACGTTTTCAGGGGAGCCCATGTCTTATTAAGGGGAGCCGAGCTCCCCCTAGCTCCCCCGTAGTTCGCACCCTGATAATGCATGTTTTTATTGTTGTATTCTAAATACTTCTTAATCATCATTGTGCCAGAAATAAAGAATAAACAATTACTGGGCATATGCATTGCAAGTTTGCAACGGTAACTAAAGGTCAACAGCAGTCAATCTCTCCTAAATGTTTGAATGTTCACCTTTCATGGTGTCACTGAAATATTTGCATTCTGAATTACAATTAGTCTTTTTTTCTTGCATTTATTTGCATACTGAATTGTGACTGATCTTGTCTTTCATCGAGGTTACCATCTACATTTGTCCTTATGTGGACAGAAAACAGGACATGCTGAGTGTCAGGACGAGGCGGCATGACGCAGCATTTAAAACTTAAGTCGACCAAAAACTTTAACGCTATTATTTTTCTGCCTTGTACAGCATTTGCTTCAGGAAAGCAAAGCTATAGCTGCTATTGTTGTTTCTGTAATAAATTAATTCCACAGAATTTTTCACAAGGTCCAACAGCAAAGATGGTGCTATAAGAAGTACAGCAGGTGCGATTTTGCAGCAACACAGAATTGTAAGAATGTCTCTGTCCTAAAAGTGGTTCTGATCACAAAAGGTTTCGCTGTTGTATCCTAGGCCTGCAGGAAACATTCACTCTCCCTCTTCCAATCACTCTCGCCACGCAGTGTACACTCTACATCCTTGGCCTTGATTGCCCTTGCTGAAAATACTTGCTGCCTGAAGCCCTCAACACAAAAACGTGTCCTTGTCCCAAACTATTCGAGTTTATTTGGCTAGCATATGTAATCCAGCGCACCTCAGCGCTAGATGTTTGAGCGTGTTTTATGTTCCAAAACTAACAGAGTTCAACCTTTTGGTATATAAAAATACATCTTGGAAAATTTTAATCATGTCTTCATAATTTATTTTTGCTAATTTGACAATGCCTTGTGTGTTTAGAGTTCATCGTGTCCCATTGATCAGGACTTTTAATATTAGAAAATCAAAATCTATGATAAAAAGTAATAATATGGACAGTATCTCTGTTGCTTCATCCTCATCTTACATGAACAAAATATAAACAATCATGACAGACCATCATGACGCAACTCAGAAACGCCTCAAAATTGTTGTAATACACAAAATCTTCATTTAGGCTGCGTTCACACATCAGATTTTCTTTTCTGTCAAGTTGTTTACATTACTTTTTTAAAGTGACCTATATCAGACACTGAACTTCACAACCCATGCTTTGTCAAACACTCTACAATGGCATGATCTTCTTAAAATCATCAACCAATGTCAATGAATATAAAGTATTTTGTTATTATATAAAATTAGAGGACCTTTTCTAGTCTACTTTATCTATTGCCATTAACATTTTAACTTCAAAGTGTAACATTTGACAATGTAACAATGTAATTTAATCAATAGGCTAAATAGTTAAATCTAACATCTTTGTGCACTTTCTGTGTACTTCTTCATAGTACTGCAAGCACACAATATCAAAATCGACTGATGTAAAAATGGCATGAAGCCGCATTGCACAAAAAATCTGATTTAGCAAATGTATTCCATTTATGAACAGCAATTTTACATGCATGAGGCTGATTTTGAAAAGACAGCACTCAGGTTTACTCTATTTCCCTTCTACGTTAAAAAATACATGCATTATCCCTTGCTCATAGATTCTGCTCAATTACCGTTCAGCTCATCCATCTTTGCCCTCTCATCCATTTATTTCTCGTCTATAGCCAGGCCTAAAGCATACAACAGCACTGAACTTTTAGCCTTGGCCAGCAGCTAGACTGAACAGTCAATACTCCTCCTCCTCCTCCTCTTTAAACAGACGGACCACAGAATAATGCTAGCCACATGCGGGGAAAGCAGAGGGGGTGAAGGGTGTTAAAGAAAGAGAGCGGGGGAAGAAACAGGAGGGAGCGGGGAGGATGAATAGAGGATGAAAGAGTGTGATAGAAGAGTAAGAGAGAGAGATGGAGAAGGTGAGAGAGTAAGATCGAGAGCAAGAGGAATGGGGGAAGCAGATAAGAGACGCTGAGGGGACAGAAGGGAGGGTGGAACACGGGCGATAACAGGGTGGAAGAACCAGACCATTGGACAAACTGTTCGTACGTCCCACTTACAGGCTCAACTAAGATTCAGACACTTCTTATAGTTACACATTATAAAATGTAAAAGGCGGTTAGTGAAAGGCTAGTGACAGCGTTTAGAAAAGCTCAGAAATCCTTTTATAATGGATTTGTGCGAACTGGTATCAAGGCTGTTAACAGCAGTGACTTAGAAGTACAGCTGCAGGTAGCAAAATAATAATGTTGAATAAAGCAATGAATATGAATTGGTTTACACCACAAAATCATTTTGAGAAGTAATTCACCCAAATATTGAATCTCTCTCCCCAAATTATTTTTTCTTATGTTAAACACATAAGCTGTTCTTATCAAGCTCCAAAACAGCACCACGAACGTATTCTGTATTCCACTATATTCCAAGCCTTCTGTCGTCACACATTGCTCTGTCAGAAAAAGTGTTAAACATTTTGCTTATTGGCTGAAAATCTTCTTAATCGTTGGACTCAAAGTTCATTCAAAACAAGACAAATGTGATAAATTATATTTGGCATCACTGGTCAATCACATACTATGGTATTTTTAAGGTGCTTTTATAGCTTTTTGTGTACTTTTTGGAGCTTGACAGAGAAGGGTCTGGCTGCAGCCTTGCGCTTGCACTCTTGCTTTTGTGTTGATTTATTTTGCAGGAAGAACTCGCAGCACAGAGAGGAAATAGTAATCATTCCAATATATATATATTTTTTTTTTGAATCTCAACATTTTACAACAGTATCCAGGTGGTGAAGACAAGAAAAAAATTAACAAAATTACAATGTCAGTTGCAATCGCCACCTGCACTCTCTATCTGCGACGTCACTTGCAATCGACACAAATCGTGCGTGTTGCCAATGGAGACAAGACGCTGTGGTGATTAAGCGATTAAAACTAATTTAGTACTATAGCATACAGGGTCCTGACTCCTGCAAGAAAAAGACAAGACCCGCAAATCCGTGGCCACAGAACAGCAGAATATGAACGCATATTCTTCACCACCTGGCTACTGTTGTAAAATGTTGAGCGATTCAAACAAAAAGTATTCAATAAATAGAACAAAATAAAAAATAATAAAGACTGCAAGTGACGTCGCTAGCGGAAGCGCAAGTGTCTGAGAGTGCAAGTCTGATAATGCAAGTCTGAGAGTGCAAGTGCAAGGCTGCAGCTAGACCCTCTTGGGCTTGACAGCACAAATCACTTTTATTATAAGGAAAAAAGAAGTTCGGGCATTTTGTAAAACATTTTATTTTGTGGGCCACAGAAAAACTGAAACAACATGAGGTAAGAAAATGATTAATACTCCTTTCTTAACTCAAGAATGGAGTATTCTCAAAACAAAAAAACTCAAACTTTAAGCAAGTTTGAACCCTTCTAATAAAGCAGAGGTGGACTTGACTGAATCACAAAGGCAGGCTCAGAACAGCAAGCTTGTTAAGTTATTTTCTGAGCGCGTCTCTCAAAATTCCTCTCATCTCTGTCCACAAAAAAAGCAGCATGGTTCATTTTGAATGGCAAGCTACTCGATTCGACTCTTCCCACACACACATACACCTGGAACAATGAAGCTTTGCTGCAACAACCAACCGGGTGTCCGAATTAAATAATGAAAGACAAAATTAAGCTCGGAAAATACAAATTTGGGGAAGCATTTTAAGTTATCAAGTGCTTTTGGATACAAGACTAATTGGGCAGCTTGATAACATGCACAGTAGTTAATTCACATAACATGTATAACATAATGTGGCATTTAAGATAAAACATGCAACTTTCACATCCATGCATAAAATACGTATAAAGCATCATAAAGTAATGCGGATTACCAGTAGTTGTGCGGAATCTCACTCAGATGATGCTGGGACAGGTGTAGTCTTCGAAGCCAGGTTGGCGTTTCTAATGTTGTTGGGCGAAATAGTGGTTAAAAAACGAACCGTTGTCTAGGTTTCTTGGTGAACTGTAGTGCAAATAAAGAAAATATTTTTGAGCTCTGTCCCCTCAGATGATGCAAGTGAGGAATGGATGCGGCCCGTTTCCTCTTTCAAAGAAACAAGCTGAGGCTATGGTACAGAACGCCCGCGTCACGTGATCACCACTCCTCACCGTCTCATAACACGCGGACAACACAATGAACACATTTTCCAATCTGATGAAGATTTTGATATATGCTCTGGGGTATATAAAAAATAAAAATAAATTTTATATATATATATATATATTATATGTATATACATATATATATTAGTCTTGTATATGCACATTTTAATTCTCATATTAATTGCGAGACTGCATTGAATATTTAAACTTTTAAAAATGTCACACTGCATTACTATTTTAGTGAAATAAATACATAAATAAATAATAAATAACTTGGTGACCAGTCACAGCATTTTTTTTAAATGCTGTTCATAAAATGTTATTCAGTTTCATATATGTATGATAGCCTACATTGTTTGCTAAAGACTGGATATTGCAAAAAAAATAAAAAAATCCTACTAAAACTAAAAACTACAAAAAATGAAACAGTTTTGCATTGAAATATTCAAAGTCAATGTGGCTTAACTAACATGCAGAAATCCATTTTGTTGTCTTTTGACAGTAAAAATTACCCCTTGAAGATTATTTGAAAATAATTTCCAGTGCAGTATTTGAGTAAATTTATTAAAAAAGGAAAATTCACTTAACTTAAAAAGGAAAGTATTTAAGTGTTTACTTGATGGTTACACCATTTGAGCTTTTCGTAAAAAGTAGTTAAATCTAAATTAATGCAGAAAATTGTACACATTTTTTTTTTTTAATATGAAACCAACATGAATGCAAAGATTGTATTAACATGGATTTTCAAGTGAATCCCAATAAATGAATTTACACAAAAACCATTAGCAATAGCTCACAATTCTCTCATTCTCCCAAACACAAGAACCATTTATAGTTCACTCTCATAGTCCCTAACACATTTTTTAACCCATGGGGAAACCACTCACTCTGATGTATAATTATGTTCTCACCAACTACTCGTGGTCCATCGAGCAACAGCTAAAAGGCTGTTAACTATACTGCACACAGAAACCCATTATTAACGGCATCGCCGCTGTCATCTCTGCCACAGCAGGTCGCTGCGTGTATGACACATTCTGAGCAATTTTTACACAGAAATGGTAGACCCTGTATTAGAAAGAATTTCCTGCTGACTGTCTCTTTGACTGTTAAATACATGCAAAAGAGCCTCCGGCAATGAAATCTCTGCTCATGTTGTGGCACCAATTAGTGAGCCTTACTGCCAGCCTAATTGAAGCATAATTACTAGGGTTGTTCGGTTCTGGGTAAATTTAAAACCAACAGAAGAGAAAAAGAGCAAAGGTGCATGCCATGAATACCATTTGCAAAGTCTACTCTAATGTGTGCACCATTGTCCAGTTGTGCAGCCAGCTCGAGAAAAATAGCACCACGGGTTTTGCCAAGAGACAGAACAAATCCAGGATTTTATTCTCAACTGGATCCCGCAGAGATATCTGCCCTGCAGCATCCTCCGCACCCGCATTTGTTAGTTTTCATTTCAAGCGTGTGTATTTTTAGTGTGTGTAGCTATATTGTGTATAGGTGTGTTGAGGATCAAACAAAGAGCTCAGAGCCTCCCCAAAATATCTGGTCGACCGATAAACCAACCATCCAACCAGCACCGAACAACTGCCAACAATAAAGACGCATGCTCTTTAACAATCTGTGAGCTTTCATGTATCTCTTTGGCAGTCTGCCACCTCCTGTGTGCTCCCACACACACACAGGTAAGTTTGGAGCAGTGTGTAGGCAGCCCGGTCCAGATTTCTAATCATAGTAAGATCTAGATCAATTGGTGCCTGCAAGATGGAGTTTGCAGCTCAGAGCAGCTCTAGGAAAACAAAGCAATGAATACACGCTGTGGAGAGGAGACTAGAGAAATAAATAGAGGCATAAGTGGGGAAATTCAGATCTATCTGTCAACAATCAATCACAACTCTGCAATGTGTATTATTGTACATAATAATATGTCAAGGGCAAACAAGACTGAAGCTTGTCACCCTGTCATAAGTCTACAACAACACTCAATGATTTCACATACTAGGGAACTTTCACAGAGCTTTGGCTATAATACTGGTTATCAGAACACATGAAAAGAATGTGGATTTTGAAGGCAATGAAATTATGGACCTGTGATGCTGCAGTTACTTTGCCAATTTGAAATTGCCAGAGTATTACAAATATCGTATATAACTGGAACATTTTTCGTTATTTTATAACCTTCTGAGGCTGTACTGGCAAATGTTGTTAGTTGGTAATAATGGTAATGATGAATCTGCGGGCACACAATGTTGAGGTTACGTTGCCAATTACCAAAGTGAACTGAAACATTCTTGGAGTTTGTGAATTGTGAGTTGGTAATTTGATAGCAATGAAATTATGAGCATGCAATGTAGTAGATGCGTTGCATAGTTACATTGTCAATTAAGTAATGAAATTACCAAAAAGTACCAATAAATTACACAACTGCTACATTGTGTGTTGTTATGAATAAACATCTTTTAGTAACATCAATAGAATGTTTGTTCAAAGTTGTCTGGTTTTTAATAACGCATGCAAAATATTTGCACAAATACGTCATATCAATCATGGATGTTTTTTCTCAAATGTTTTAGATGGACATTTGTCTCATGTTATTTTAAATGCTACTTACCACTTGTTTTAGAGAACACTCAAAGGTAAGATCCTTCATAATGTTAGCAAAATGATAAAATGAAACATTCCCTTAATGTTTTCTCTAGTGTTTGCATAAACAAGAAATAAAAAAATGGACTTTTTGAATGTGCAGAGAACATTCAGAAAAAAATACTTTTAATAGCTTAATGGGAACATTATAAAAACGTTGTTAGAACATATTTCTGTTAGCTGGGATGCTAGCAGCAACACCAAGGCCATGGGTTTGATTGCCAGGGAATGCATGCACTGATTCCCAGTACTTCGAATGCAATGTATCACTTTGGATTTTAAAAAGTCTGCTAAATATTAAAAAATAATAATAATTTCGTAATTGATGCGCATGATTGACCAGGACAACAAATCAGGAGTCTTTAAATGTGCACAGAGAGAAAATCGTCTGCTTTCCAGTGTGCACTTGACCTTAACTAGAGATGGTTGCTTGGGCGTTGCTATATGCAGCTGCTAATGTGTTTGAGTTGTTTTTATCATGTTTATATGTGGTAGCTAGTCTATTCTGTTTTGATTGTTACTCTTAGAGAGACCTCCTCCTGCTCTCTCTTATAGATCCTTCATCCGGAGTCTGGTATTTTTTCACTTTTTTTTTGTCAGTCAAAATGGCCAGTCTGATTGCTTTCGAAAGTAACAATACCTTTCTCCTCAACAAACCATATAATTTAGCACCTCATTCATGTCTGTAGCACAAACGGTGAATGAAAGGTAAGTTCCACAGTGAAATACTTTGATTTAATCAATACATAGGCATTGACACTCTATTCCTTCTCAGCTAAAGCATGTGCATGTGAAGCATATGGTGGG
Organism: Sinocyclocheilus anshuiensis; assembly: GCF_001515605.1. Lineage (NCBI taxonomy): Eukaryota > Metazoa > Chordata > Actinopteri > Cypriniformes > Cyprinidae > Sinocyclocheilus > Sinocyclocheilus anshuiensis. Next base: position 5,169,604 of record NW_015552615.1, on the reverse strand, counting down.
AACTGTGTGGAAGCACAAATGATAGCATTTGACACTGTGTAAAATCCATGAGCTACCTTTACTTTCTCATCTTATTTCATACAATCTGGAGGTAGTTAAATTGTCCACAGGCTCTAGAGAGCACACACACTATACAGTGACTCAGAATGCACTGCAGGAACATAAGAGCCCACTTTAGTTTCAAAATTAGATAATTGGGCCAGTGAAAAAAGCTCCAGTAGAGGTAATGACCTTAAGTCCCAGAGCATGGTCACATCAGCGTGCAATAATCGAGGGGATGCACTATAGTCATTGTGACCTTAATCTACACAAAGCCTGCTTGTTAGTGGAGCTGTTACTGAACAGACAGACAGAGTGTGAGTGAGAGAGAGAGGGGCACATAATGATGTCTCTGTGAGTCACACTACTAGGATGTTGTCTTAACCTTTTGACAAAGAATCATCAATGGTTCCAACAGGAATAGTGCAGTAAGCATTCAGAATGACTCTTTTGAGAAAATAGGGATGGGAATCTTTCCGTTTGCATTAAAGATTTTTTTTGTAAGGAATAAATATTTGGAAAAATTCCATTGCCAAATGGTGAGATATTTATTTTAATAATAAAAACATTTTAAAAATTCTTGCAAAAGTTGTTTACACAGATTTTTATAGACAGTCTTTTTAGAGAGAGAGCATACATTTAACTATATATTAAAAATGCTAAATACACAACAATGTGATAACATATTTTATTAATTTTGCTTTTATAAAGTACTTCTGACAAAACTGCTTCTTTAACTACATGTCGCCATATGAACAAAAATGAGGGCTCACAATTAGATATTATCTGTATGAGTTAGATTCACTAAAAAGAATTGAGTCATTAGAGTAATTTCTTCGACTACACTGGTTGCGTTCCATAGTGTGTCGCATGTTTTAGATTCACTAAAACGAACCGGCTAATAAGTTTGTCATTTGTTTGGGAGTTTGAATACACCGTTTGCGCTGAATGTTTTTGATTTACTAAAAAAATCACCTTAGAAGAGTCATTCATTCGATGTTTTTGATTCAGCAAAAATAACCGGCTCGTAAAAATTGCACATTTATCGCGCTGTAGATTCCGAATTAGAGCAGAAATAAGTAGTACAGTGTTTCTTCTGCATCAGAGGAAGAACACACGTGAAAAAAACTTTAACGAAATTAGAAATGGAACCGCAAAAGTGGCCAGTTTCCGTCACACTACTTTTGAAAAAAACTCCACGATTCATACGACACGCATAAAGATTGGCTTTAGCATGTTTCTAAGCTGTTACATAATATAAATACTGTATACATTTTATTTATATATTTGAACTTATTGCAGTGCATTCTGGGACTTGCCTTTGTTGCAAATCTACAAACATATGATGCCTTACAATGTCATGCAGCTCACAAATTTTTTTAGAAAAAAATCCAAACGTGTAAGATAAATTCACATTATAACTTCAGACATCAGGACCACTAGCAACTTGAAATCTACTTCAGAACCTTCTTTAGAGCACTCAGTCCACGTCTTTTCCTGGGTCTCTTGCATCACATTTTATCTCCCTTATGTTATTCTATTAGCATATTCTTAGTTTTTGATCTTGCATCCGCTTCTTCGCTTTTTTACATAATGTACAATGAAATACCTGCTGAATAATCATTTGAGAGGATTTTGAGGTTGGTGGGGGCTGTTTCAAGCTGGGTTAGAGCCCTGTGGAAAGAGACATCAGTGTTTGTGAAGTGTCTGAAGTGGGCAGCACTTCGATGGAGATAAAAAAAAATAAAAAAATTTAAAAACCCTGCACTCCTGCAGGGGGATAAAGTGCAGAGATAAATTTTACACACACAGACAGCCTGACAGTGTGGGAGAGAGCTGCTTTCTCTGGCGGAAATCGAGGGGTTATGACGTCATTGGCAGACGACACAATGACACTATAGACACGGTCCGTGTCACTAGTTAAAATTGCTTATTTCTCTGGATTTAAACATTCTTCGAAACATTTGGGATAATGTAAGTACACAAGTAAGCAAAATATAGAACACTGTTCTAGTGGTTTTTGGATATTTTAATAAAAAAATCTTACATATTGTGCCTTTAACCCTACTGATCGATACAATCTGATCTACTGAACCGTAGAGTTTTAAGGGGAGGGCAGGATATATATGTGTGCAGTTCTTGTCCATGCAATGATAGAAGTGAGATGAAAAAAATTGATAAAAATGCAATAAGTCTTTGTCACTCTTGAATCATAATTAAACTGACTACAAAAACGCATAATTATGGGCTGATTTAAACTAAAAGGTCGAAAGGCTTTTGTGTGTGTAAGTGAGTGTTTGTACATGTTGAATGACAGGAGCATAAACAAATGGACAGATGAATCAGAAAGACAGACTCCGTTTAGCACACTCTCGTCTCCATGGAAACGACAGGATAACATAACGAGAAAGCTGTTAACAAGCTATGGTGTTTTGTCCAAACAATCTATAACTTTTTCAGACTTGGATAAACAAGAAAGAACTTGATTTCCATCTTAGTTATAACAAATAAATGTAAGCAATTTAAATTTAAATAAAATAATAAAAAAACGAACAAATTATTTTAAATGTTACATTTTTAAAAAATAATTATAAAAATGATACAAAGTAGCATCTAGCTATGATCAAATAAATTTAAAATAATTTAAATGTAAATAAAATGATTTAAAATACAATCACTGAAATAATTTTTTCCATCATAATTTACATTTTACTACTACTACTAATAAATAACAATGATAGCAATAATAATAATAATGCACAATATTTAAAAAAAAATATGTAAGAAATAATGGGGAAAGTAATTAATCAATAAAAATATTTAACTGAAAACCTAATAATGGTAGTCTAAATTAAATCTAAATTAACAGGTTTTATTTGAAATAAAATATAATTTAGCATCACTGAATCAAACTAAACACTTTAATTTATACCAACAAAACTACTTTTTAAGGGTTAAGTCCAATAAAAATGTCTCTTTACATTTTTACACACATAATAGTACGTCATAACATAACATAACTAAATCAGGATGAACAAAACATGATTTAAAATACACTGCAGCAAGTTTAGTGCTTTTCATATCAATTATATCAAAGTAAAGCAAAGTTTTCACATTATTCTGTATTACAAATTCTATTCACATACACAAGTGGTTTCCAGACAGCATCATCATCATTACAAGCCGACGAAAAATGAAAGCATTTCTTTTGTGCTGCAGTTCTAAAATAAACGCAGTGGCCAATTCATTTCCAGCTAAGCCTCTGGAGCAGAAGCTGATCCTACATATTGCTTCTCTGTATCAAAATATTTGGGTGCATTTAAGCCAGGTATTAATCTTCTGAAGTGGAGGACCAGGAATTGAAGATAGCCTCACTTTGCATGGACGAAGCGGTCCTTTGGAGTAGCGTTTGAGAGCTCAAATACTACTAATCTTAGCACGCTTTGGGTCAAGGGTCGAGCGTGATGGGGAATTCAGGCTGAAAGGAAACAAATGACAGCATGACACTATATTTCCATACTACATCCCCCCACAGGGACTGCACCAGGTTCTGAGTACTGATGAATAATTAATCTGTTTTCTGTCTTTCCCATTTGGCCTGCTTATTTTTCTCCGGCTGGCATTCTGTATCCCTCACTTCCCTCCCTCTCTTTCTCTCTCCCTAGAGCCCTTTCCAACAGAGTCTGTACTGTCATTCTGGTGATCAGCCTAATGACAGTCAATCTTTCTAGTTTGCCAAGCAATTGTGAGGAGCCATCTACGACAGCTATATTGCATCATTTGTTTCACAGGAAGTCAGCAATCCATACAATTTTCTATTTCGGAGATCAAATATTTCTGTCAAGCAATCACTCTGCCGTGAAAAGATGCAATCAGTCTGAAAACCATATATTTGCATTTGCATTCCCTTGTCACAGGCACAAATAATCACATAGACAAGTCTCTTGACAAATATAGGGTGCATAGACCCCCTAAAATACACTTTAGAACAATACTATAATACATTTAAAGCTTTATTAACATTTCATTGTGGTAGCCTCATACACTATAAATATTGGTGTCATAGGGCCTTTTAAGGCCTACTTTGTGAACATGAAAACATTAATACAGCAAAGTATAGCGTTGATAATCTGAAAGCTAAATTATTATATAACAGAAAGCTAAAGTGCTGCTTAGTTATTCAAAAATGTAGAGGCTTGTAATTGTAGCGCATGAAATGATTACCTGAGAAGCAGTTGAGCAGCTGCATAAACAGAAGTTGCTGAAAAAATGGTATTCTTCACAATTCAGAATTTAAATTTCAGTTTGGAATTTAAATTTAGAGTGAAAGAGTGGAAATGATATGTCATAAAGTCATAAAGTGATTACTGTCATATTTTGACTTGACAGTGCACATGCAAACACACTCCGATTCACACTGTGTTTTAAAAATAGGCTAACATCAGTCATGAATTTCAATTATTACCTCTTCCTATTAGAGATCCACAATTTGTTCAGGAAATTTGATTTATATTTGATTATCAAATATAATTAATGAAGCACTGTCAACAGCATATTTTAGAAATTATATATTTTAAAATGGGTAATGACAGTACAGTAAAAATATTAATAATATATATATATTTTTTTTATATTAAGTGTTAATTAAATATTATTTTAGTTTTATAAATTATAAAAAAAAAAAAAATTTATTAAAAATAATAAATGAAAAAATCTGCTTTCATCAGTTAGCTAATACAGTTATAATAGTCTGCAAGGGCATCCTTTTTTTAACAGTACAATAAGCAATAATCCAGCAAACTAAAATAGTTGCACTGGTCAGTGTTGAGTTACCAACTGATGGCAAACCGTGTTTTTTCCTCTTTGTTCTCAGCTCCTGACACATGTTCAGACAAATCCATATGCATCAGAAGTCGGTGTTCCACAATTTATTAAGGACCTTAGAGGTTGTTAGATGCACAAGTGAGCTTGATTGCCTTTCACATACAATTGAAAAACTGCTTCATCATGACTTGCTTTCCAAATAATGAATAAATCACCCACCCAGCAGGTTGAACTCGAATGAAGAATATCCAGGACAAAAGCTTTAAAACCTGATGTCTTTTGAGTCTGGGCACTCAGTTGGGATTTTTTTCATCCTCATTTTCATGTGCATCTGTGTGTGAGAGACAAAAAGAGCAAATTGAGTAGTCTTTCCTTTGATTATGTGATCTTATAGCTGCTATACACAAACTATACACTAACACACACACACACACACACACACACACACACACACACACGTGCAACTGGTTTCCTTGGCAACAGCAGAAAGGCACTAAAAATCTAATTTTGGGAAATGCTTCTCGTTTCCTGGCATTCTTCATCTGCTTTTCATTCCGGATGACCTTTATGTGATTGTACCTTGCATAAGTGATCAAATAATCCAATTTTCAATTACAATTGGGCCTGACATCACTTACATGCATATCTGTGACCTTCAGCAAAACATCTGGGTCTGATAAAGCAATGTAATCTATAGAGCAGGCAGGAAATAAATGATCACCGCACGTCGCCTCACTTAATTAATCAAGGTGCACAGATTGGTAATACAGATTGTGAGTTTACTGCACTGCAATCTTAAAATCCCCATGAAAATTAAATGGAAGTTTTGTGGATTTTAGACACGTGTCTGCATTTTATACATGTAAAATTTCCTCTTCCAGCAAAATGGGCCAGAATTACTAATAATGCATCTTACGCTCAAGATTTTTTTTGCCCAATCAAATGCTCTCTAGTATGAGAAAGACCCTCCACCCAATATAACTTAATATGACAAGCAATAGCAAGTAGCAAATTTTATATGCAGTAACATTAGCGAAAACAACACAATCTCACAGTAAGTCAAAAAATATTGTACATTTCATAGCTATTTTACAATCTTCTCATGTCCCCGTGGTGATTACGTTTAGGGGTAAACCTTAATGTTAAAATACTATATGTTTTCATATGATTCACGTTGTACAAATTCATACAAAATCGCCACCTTGTAAAATAGTTACATTTTCCTGGGAGATCAGGTTGGCTTAAAGCTATAGGCTATTGGCTATAAATAAAAAGGATAAACTTTTCCAAATCTGCCCAACTTTCTTTTTTAATATCAAATAAGTCAAATTCTTTTTATAGACTCATTCATGTAGGGGGGAAATATTTATTTTATTATTTATTTATTTTGAAATTTATTTTTTTGAGATTTGAAACTTAGGTAACTCATAATAAATTACATTGCCACAGCCGACAAAATATGAGAAAGCTATGATTCTGATTTGTTTTCATTGTCCTTACAGCTTGTGACCAATGCTGTACGTATTTATTGTATTGTGGACTATATATAGCTGATGGTCTTTGTCAAGCTCTGTTAATGTCTCATTAATCAGACACAGTCAAAATTAAAATTGGTTCTAAATGCAAAGATAAGAATAAAATAAGCCCTTAAGGATGCACTATTGATTAGATTGTTTCCTTCAAGGTGAGCATCAGACTTGATAGATCTCTGTTAACCCCCATTGACTCACTGAGAAGGGTACAAATTGTATTGTATTTGCTGGCAGCAGAGCTCCGAATGCATTAACCCTGTCTGTCTGTCTGTCTGTCTGCCTGTAGCAAAAACCTCTTTCACTATGCTTCTGTCTTCACAGCCGAAGTATCTAAACTCGTTGAATCTAAAGCAGTATGATATGAGAATTTGCTTGGTCTGTGCTGAAAGAAGTTTTCTATATTCAGCTAGAGCAAAGTTTTTTTGTTTTTTTTTAAGTATAACCATTTTTTTTTTCAGTGTGTGCTTAATATAATGTTTATTTAAATATCCTTTGCATTTGAATGAATAGGAAGGCAAATGCGTTTCAACGCTGGTTGAGTTAAAACTCCATTAAGAACTCGAAGGAAGAATGAGATTTGACAGGTGGATAAACAGCTGCTGAAAGTGGTTGACACGGGCAAACAAATGTAGACTATGATTTAAATGAATTTGATTATGGTTTCGTGCACGGTCCATTAGACTGTTCAGGCTTAACGAGGCTCGATGGCGCCATCTTCTGTATATAAATAAATAATAAAATACACCACCCTTCCAAAATTTGGGTCGTAAAAGTCTTTCTTATTTTGTAAAAGTCTCTTATGCTCACCAAGGCTGCACTTATTTGGTCAAAAATACAATCAGCCAGTAATACTCATAATAATACTCTAACATTATAACAATTAAAAATAAATGCGTTATATGTTAATATATTTTAAAATGTAATTTATTCCTATGATGATAACAATGAATTTTCAGCATCATTACTCCAGTGTTCAGAGTCAAATGATCCTTCAGAAATTATTCAAATTAATATACTGATCCTCACTAAATATTTACTTATTATTATCAGTGTTGAAAGCAGGTGTACGGTTTTTTGGAAACTGTGATAAATAGGATTTTTTTTAAATATAATTATAAAACATTACTTTATTCCTTATATATATAAAGGAATATACGGTAGTAGGCCTAAAGTAATGTTTTATATGCATGTGTGTGTGTGTGTGTGTGTGTGTGTGTGTGTGTACTTGTTTATGCTACATTGTGGGGACCAAATGTCCCCACAAGGATAGTAAATCCTGAAATGTTTTATTTTTGTCTGCGGTCCCCACGGTGGGAAAAAAATGATTAAAAATAGTAAATGATGTTTATCTGAAAGTGTAACAATGCAAACAGGTTTTCTGTAAGGGGTAGGTTTAGGGTTAGGGGATAGAAAATATTGTTTGGTCAGTATAAAAGTAATAGAAGTGTATGAAAAGTTCCCACAATTCACAGAAACGTATGTATAAAGGAATATACTGTAGTATAACACAAACACGTGTGTGTGTGTGTGTGTGTGTGTGTGTGTGTGTGTGTAAAGGAACATAGCTTACTATAGTAAAGTTTTTAGTAAAAAAAGATATTCAAGAGATACATATAGACCAAAAAGGTCAAAGGTGAATCCGAAGCATTTCATTGTTATTTTATTAATTTCTATTAAATTTCGTTTTGTAAAAGCAATGAAACAACAAATATAACACTATAAAACAATATACTATTTTATTCAGATATATGTAGTCTATATTAAAAAGTGTTTACGGCGTATTATTTTACCAAAACTGGCAAAATCACGCAAAGACGACATAAGATTTCGTTACGTGAGATGAAGTGACGATTATTATTATTTACTTCTGAATTTTCGCACATAAACCGTTCACATATGCTGCGGTTACGTAAAGTCAGCTTTTCGACAGAAGGTGAGTGCTTAAAACATAGTTAAAATAAGTGTTTGAACAAACAACGAAGAACCGTTACATAAAGGATTACGTTGTGAATGAAGGGTGTGAAACAGAGGTCTGGTTTGACGAGCTGGATCTTCTACGTAACTACGTGAGTCCACTGGGTGGCGCAGCGTGGCAGGACAGTAGCGGTCGCTGCCTACATCATCTTTCTTTCTATAAACAACCCCAAAGAAACGACGGCGAGAGGTGGAGCCGCTGAGCTGACAACTGTCAAAAGAGCCGAGCCCTTCCGTCCTCAAAGCATCTTGTCGTAGCGCGTTAGAATCCGTTATAAGCCACGTGATTGAAGTGAGTATCTCGTGAGTGTAACGACGTCTCTGTCGCTATTCCGTTATCGCGGAGCCGTTTCGGATGAGCGGTTCGCACTTTGGCAGGTTTTGACGGACCGCATGTCTTCCTGGAGACCCACGGAGAAGGTGAGACGACCACGAGTGTGTATGAACGCTAACTTACATTTTCAAAAGCAGCGTTGCCTAGTCAGCTACGTGCTGTAGAAATGATGCTGAGCGAGCGTTTTATAGACATGTCACATTAGTAAATAAACGCCTTTCCACGCCAAGGCTGCATAGCTAACTTACATAATGTGTAGTTGTATTCTCATTTGGAGAGTCTGTTCGTGATTATTCATCACAGAACTATGTGCTGTTCCCTCCGAGAAAACATTTAATTTGCACCACGTCGGGAAGGAAACAAAATGACCCCGTTTTAACAAGAAACGTTTCTTTGTGGTTAAAATTGGCGCAAATATCAAGAGAACCGCCAAAGTAAGAATGGAAACTCACTTTGCCCCCTTCTGTGAACTCCAGATCATTACCGTGGTATATAAAGTGATGTTTCTTGCTTGTGGTTGCATGGTTATGCATGTTAGTTAATAGTATTTAAAATAATGGAGTAAATATATAATATTATTATAATATAAAATAATATATTTGTGACCCTGGACCACAAAACCAGTCATAAGGGTTATTATTTTTCTGAAATTGAGATTTATACAATATCTGAAAGTTGTATAAATAAGTTTTCCATTGATGTATGGTTTGTTATGATCAGACAATATTTGGCTGAGATACAGCTATTTGAAAATATGAGGGTGCAAAACAAACAAAATCAAAATACTGAGAAAATCACTTTTAAAGTTGTCCAAATTAAGTTCTTAGCAATGCATATTACTAAACAAAAATCAAGTTTTGATATATTTATGGTAGGAAATTTATAAAATATCCTCATGGAACATGATCTTTACTTAATATCCTAATGATTTTTGGCATAAAAGAAAAATCGATAATTTTGCCCCATACAGTGTATTTTTGGCTATTGCTACAAATATACCTGTGTTACTTATGACTGGTTTTATGGTCCAGGGTCACATTTGTTGTTGGCCATAACATGAACATCTGTAGTATATTAGTAGTCCTTTCACCTTGAATAAAGTGTACAAAACAATAATACTTTGTACAAAATAATAATACAGACTATACACAATATTGTTTCCAAACAGTTCTCTTACCAGTTACATTTTGGATAAAAAATAAATAAATAACGTTAAAGGGGTCATATGATGCTGCTAAAAAGAACATTATTTTGTGTATTTGGTGTAATGAAATGTGTTTATGCGGTTTAACACACACTGCTTTGTGTACATAATCCCACAAAAGACTCCGTAATAGGTGTGTTTACATGCTCATGCACTACAAATCATCTGCACTGTTCCCCAGCCAGCTGCTTGACTTACGATGTTTCTCTTTGCACATGTACAGTATTATGTGAAGCATCCGTATAGTCTGTATTTTATTTTATTTATTTATTTATTTTATTTATTTAAATTTTTTTAATTTATGCATAGGTAAACATTTATGCACGGATCAGCTCTAGGCATGACGAAGCGGATATCGTCCTCTTTTGGAAGGCCAAACAAAGTAGTGTCGCTTTCACAACAAAACACAGCGTCACACACTGCGGCCTTGAGTGAGCGGAGGCCGGCTAGAGTGAGCGGCGGCGGGCGGGCTTGCGGCAACCACATGTGACGACCCCGGGCTGGACTCCGCTTCGTCCACGGTGAAAGCCGATCCGGCGATCCACAGCGCGAAGTTGAAGTATTTCCTCAGCGACCAGCACAGATCAGCTTCAGGCATGACGAAGCGGATATCGTCCTCTTTTGGAGGCCAAACAAAGTAGTTTGGCTTTCACAACGAATCACACAGCGCCTTCACAACATGGCGGCGGCGGCGTTATGCAAATCTTCCCAGATAGTGACGTAGACATGTGGGGGCGTGTTAGAACGAGCCGTTTTAGGTAGGCGTGGTTGACTCTTAACTTTTATAAAGAATATCTCTTTGGATTTGAGACTTTAGTGTTTGCAACTTTACAGATCTTCTTTATGCACCAAGAGTTGTAACACTCCAAAGAGAAAGAAAAAATTGAAATCGCATCATATGACCCCTTTAATAATAGAAAAGTTGTATTAAAATTGTATTTAAATCATGTATTTGACATTAAATCACTTAATCATGTATAACAAAAAAGATCAAGAAATAAATGAGATGATGAATTTTATGAACACAGCTGATCTGAAAGACAACACTGTCAGTTTAAAATAGCTGTTAGAGGGATTATTAGCTGAAGATGGGGATTTAGTTTTAAAGCACTGGACGTGTTGCATCAAACAGCCTCTAAAGTTGGTGTAAATAACACTTCAGTTCTCAATCATCAGTTCATCAGTTTATATATTGCGTCATTGAAAGCATCTGTTACTTATTTGAAATGTATAGGTTTTGACAGAGATACTGATACATTCGAATTGCCAATTAAACTTGGTCAAACTTTGCATCTTGTCTCATAGTGTTTTCCTCCAACATTGACCATTGAGTAGTTTGTAAATGTGCAGGCATGTTTTAATGCAGCTTGAGAGTATTAGCTCAATCAATCAGGATTAAGGATTTGTATGGAAAAAAGAATAGGTGCTTTCATTACAAACCATGAATGTTGTATTAAAACAAACAAGAGCGTCAAATGAGTGTTTGTTTGTATTTCTCCATCTGCACAGAAGGGTGGATTCCTAGCTAATAAAGTGTAAAGTGCATTCTGTTGTTGAGATTATCCAACTAAAGGGACTTAATGTAACTGATTGAAGGGGAACTGGAGGTCCGTGGTTTGGGAATTTGCTCCACGTGTTCTCCTTCACATAATCTGCTGCTAAAAGCTCCGTCACCCTGCACGGGATGAGCCTGCCGTTTGAGATTAGGAATTACACAAAGATCAGTATCTGACTACACTTTGTGACTGCAACAACAAGCTGTGGACAGCGTCTTATTAAATGTCATGTTTATTGTCGTGTTTTTCATCTTGGTGATCTGATTCACAATGTTTTCTTGTTTTCCTGTGAGCAGTCAGTAAGGATGTAATGAGTAAATGTAATAATAAAGAGGGAACATTTAATCAGGGTTATTATCGTTAACTAAAACAAATACTTTTAAAACATTTTTTTGTTAATTGAGATAAAAGCTGAAATAAAATAATAAAAAATGAAATGAAATAAAAACATTTGATGAAATGTTGCCTTGGCAATTAACTGAAAAAGGTTCAGTTGAAGCACTAAAATTACTGACTGGAAATTAACAAAAACTGAAAATAAATAGTTATATATATAAAAAACTAAAATAATGACAATAGAACATTATAAAATTACTAGAAATTAAACTAAAATTAGATGAAATCTAAAATAAAAGCTAACTTTAAAAAATGATGTATATTAATATTATTAATATGTATGTGTGTGTAATTATATATATATATATATATATATATAATTACATTTTGTAATATAAAATAACAAAAATCTAAAATATATAATAAACATTTCATATAAACATTTATTTTTAGTGTCTCTGTTTTTCAGGCATGCCCTTTGCTACTCAGGGATTCTCCTCTGGATATTCCTCTCAAGCAAAGAAGGTTGAAAAACATCTACTCTTGTTTTCTCTTTTCTCCAGGTTCTGCCCAGTCTGTAGCTGAACCACAATTTGTCGTGTGGGATGTGTTTCATTCTCCAGGTATTAAATGTATAAACTCTCTCTTCACCCCACTAACATGAACAATCAGGCTTTTTTCCTACAGTAGTCATGTGCTCATGTGTGTGTTGCAGCTCAGGCTCTGGTTATGTTCTACTGGTGGCTGGGAAGTTCATGGTACAGCCTGACCTCTCGACTGTCTCTGATCAATGTATTTCTGCTCAGCAGGTACAGTGTTCTGTGTGTGTGTGTGTGTGTGTGTGTGTGTGTGTGTCGTAATTACAAATGTGTGGCCTTAAGAATATGCATGATAGTTAAGTAATAGTTCACTGCAACTTTCATGCACTTAAACTAGAACCTTTATAAGAAACTTTTTATTGTCTAGATAAAACAACAAAAAACAATCTCAAAATGTTTTACAGAGTTACAGACTTCAGAATAGCAGAGAATTGTGATTTCCAGTTCTGGAAATTATTAAAAACTTAAATAAATTAAGTGAATTAAATTGTTTTCTAGACGCACTCAAACTTATTTCTGTTAATGTGGAAGAACCATTGAAGAACATTTCTTTTTATACATGATTACACATTTCCTCTTTCCCTCTCTGTAGATGCACATCAGATATGAGAAAGACCGTTGTACTGGTCCTCCTTCTCATCTTTCTCATTTTTGGTGAGACAGCAGATAGTGACTCTTCCAAAATATCAAAAGCGAAATCTTGGTATTTCAAAATAACCCACTTTGAACCTTTAAGACTACACACAGTACATATAGCTGTAAAAATGCGTATGCATGTTCATGCCTGAATATTTCTCATTGAGTAATAAACATTAATATGCAACTACCTAATATTGTGTTGCAGGAATATGGTACTGGTTCCCGTTTGCTTCTCGTTCTCCTCCTCATGAGGTTGTTTCCAAGACTCCGTCTGTTAAACACACAGATAGACCTGTGAAAGAAACTTTTGTGAGTAGATTGTCTCCAAGTTAATTAGACCTCAGAAAGGTCCCGTTTCATACTCAGTTATTGTATATTTCTCTTAAATTGCTGTAATTATTTTATTAAATGCACTTTTTGCTCTAAAGGATCATCTCCAGCATGCTAGCCTGTCTAACTTGAAGGAAGAGATCGTCAGCTTGCATGATAGGGAGGCGAGCCTCTTGGTAATTAAAATCTAATCTCAGTCATGTTTGTCTGTGTCTTTTGAAGAGGAAGTGTCCCAATTTCTTTCTCTTTGTCTGTCTGTTTTCTCAGAAAGACATCGAACTGCTGAAGATGGAGAGCATGAGACAGAAGGTCAAATCTGAGGTGAGGAAACGAAACGTTCCCTCTTCCTTTCTACCACCTCTGTTTCTTCTGTCATAGCAACAAAGCGCAAAACAGGAAATGATGTCATCCACCTACTTATGTATCTGTGCGCTTGTCTCCTAGATGATGCAAACTGATCTGAAGTCTATGAATGATCAGATGAGGAAGTTAGTGTCTTATCAGTTTTTTTGCTTTGATTTTGTGGAGTTTGTTAAATCTTCTTTGCACGTTGCATATTTATGCAGTGATAAAATAAATATGTTTAATATTCATTAGTGCCGAGTCTGAACATGAGCAGCAGATTTCTAATCTGAAGTCCAGCATCTCAAACCTGCAGTCGGCCCAAGACCTCGTCAAGGAAAGAGTTGATGCACAAGACACTCTCAACACTAACGTAAGGGTGCTTTTAGCGCATTTAAATTCCTTTGATGTGATGAATGCAGTTACTTATTATTCAGCTAATGATGTCATTTCCTCTGCAGCTGAGAGCAGAGCTATCCGACTGGCTAATAAAACTCCTGAAAGATCCAAGCTCATTGGAATCGACCATAGTGCTCCGTCCTGAGCTGCAGAGGGCGCTGGAGGATCTGGAGAAAGGGATACTAGACAAACTAGTGAATGAGAAAGAGAGCAGGAGAGACGTCTGGAGGACTGTGGGAGAGACGCTGCAACAGGAAGGAGCCGGAGCGGTCACTATACAAGTGTGTGTCTGTGTGTAATAGGATGACAAATGTAGAATTAGTATAGTAAAAAAAAGAGTCTTATTTTGAAGTACACATCAGGATCATGATGCCTTTTAATGAGATTTTTTTTTTTAAATATGTAACAGGATGTGAAAGAAATTGTCCACAGGGCAGTTAGTCTGTACAGGGCGGATGGGATTGGATTGGCGGACTATGCCTTGGAATCTTCTGGTACTAATTTCCCTTGTGTATATATATATATATATATATATATATATATGTGTGTGTGTGTGTGTGTGCAGTAAATATATACAGAGATAAAAAAAAAAAAAGCAGCACAGCTGTTTTCAACATTGATAATAATACGAAATGTTTCTTGAGCTCAAATCAGAATATTAGACTGATTTCTGAAGGATCATGTGACACTGAAGACTGGAGTAATGATGCTGAAAATGCAGCTTTGTATCACAGGAATAAATTACATTTACAATAGAAAACAATTATTTTAAATTGTAATAATATTTCACAATATTACTGTACTTTTCCATTGATCAATTAATGCAGCCTTCTTTCAAAAACATTTCAAAAATCGTACTTTTGAACAGTAGTGTATATATGTAACATTACCGGACATGACTAAGTGTGTGTGTGTGTGTGTGTGTGTTTGTGCAGGTGCCAGTGTGCTCAACACCCGTTGCTCAGAGACGTATAAGACCAGATCTGCGTGTCTGAGTTTATTTGGCATTCCTCTGTGGTATCATTCAGAAAGCCCTCGGACTGTTATACAGGTAACAGTTCACACAAACACTGTCACATAGACACAGATCTGACTCTCTAAGTTTCTGTGTGTGTGTGTGTGTGTGTTGTAGCCGGAGCTGTATCCTGGGAAGTGCTGGGCATTCCGAGGCTCCCAGGGTTTCCTGGTAATCGCGCTGTCTTACCCAGTAAGAATCACCCATGTGACACTCGAACACCTTCCCAAAGAGCTCTCACCGACGGGCCGCATTGACAGCGCCCCGAAGGATTTTGCTGTCTATGTGAGTTGTGATATGTGATATTTCAATGGGTTTTTTTAATCATCTGCATAACAATGAAGCAACAGCTTTGAGATTCCTCGGCTGTCCTGTGTTCAGGGTATGTCTGATGAGACTGAAGATGGAAAGCTGCTTGGTACATTCACGTATGACCAGGATGGAGAGCCCATTCAGACTTTCAAGCTTGCGGTGAGTCCAAATAAACTATTTATGATCTATCATCATCATATCATGGTAGTACATGTTGTATTTCTGTATTTAATATTTACATTACTGTTTAGACATTTTTTTTTTATCAAACATGCAATAAAACGGTCATATTGTGAAATATTATTTCAATTTAAAATAACTTTTTAATAGTTTGAATGTATTTTAAATATCATTTATTACTGTGGTTGTAAAGCTGAATTTTCAACATCGTTACTCCAGTATGACATGTCACATGATCCTTCAAAAATCGTTCTAATATGCCGATTTGCTGCTCAAGAAACATTTCTTATTCATTTTATTAGTGTTAAAAACAGGTGTGCTGCTTAATATTTTTGTGGAAGCCGTGATACATTTTTTAAGATTATTTGATGAATAGAAAGTTCAAAAGACCAGCATTTATTTCAAACTTAAATAATTTGTAACATTATAAAAGTATTTTATTTCTGTCACTTAGGATCAATGCAACCTTATTGAATAAAAGTATGAATTTCACAAATAAAAAAATCTCACCGACCCAAAATTTTTCAACAGTAGTGTTTATTTACACTGATTTAAATCAAATAATTTAATAAAACGTCTGGACACATCAATAATAATAATAATAATAATAATAATAATTGAGGGCAAAAAAAATCATGTTACCAATATAGGCGTAATTTTTTCTATGTAAAATATAGTTTATATATACACATATAAATTAATTATACATTTATTAAAAATATATATATTTCTGGGCTACCAAGGTATGACCTAGATATGATCTTGTGGAAATTCTAGTAAAATAGTTTGTGTTTTCTTGGCTGTAGGAAGCGTCAGAGATCTATAGCACGACAGAGCTGAGGATCTTGAGCAACTGGGGTCACCTGGAGTACACCTGTGTGTATCGCTTCAGAGTTCACGGAGAACCTTCATTCGTCTGAGAGGAAGAGGATCTGAAATTATTCTTCAGCTTTGGTTTACTCTATGCAAAAAAAAAAAATGTAAAGCTCAAAGGCACTGGACTCTTAAAGAATGAATCAGACAGCTTCCTAATGTACGAATACCAAAAAAGCGCACACAAACGTCCGACTGATATCAGAATGTAGATCGTTTGCCCTCTCAAAAAAATCTTTCAGTTTTGCATTCCTCAAACATTGATTTTCAAGTGCTGATAGGAAAGTTTTGATGAAAAGGTGTACATTTTTTAGTTGTTTATACAGTTTTGAATTAACTTTTGTGATTTATTGAATTTATTTTCATATGAAGGACAGGCTTATATTGTGTGTAACAGTAAATATGGTTTATAAAACCAAATGAAGGACAAAAAGTGTCATGCTTAGCTGGAATTACCATAAAGCAGCATTTGTGTTGTATTGCTCTGCCTTTTACATTTGCTTTATCCTCAGTATGTGTTTTGCAACGATAGATGGTTCTGAAATGTGTTTATTCACGTCATCATTGAACCATATACCTCTTAAAAGCTTCTAATAGTTTATTGTTTAGGTATGTCCTTTTGTAACGATGCTGTGTTCTTTGAGCAGCAGTTCTGATTGCACTCTTGAGATGTTATTATTTTCCACCCTGGCTGAGGAGTATAGACAGGTACTAGATGGTGTACGTCTCCTCTGCGGGATGGGGAGGACTGGAGTCAAACTCAGGTTTTGGGTTTTCAAACCAAAGTGCTCTTGAACATCCCAGATTATATAGTTCTGTTGTCCTCTATTTGTATATATGTGCTTAATGATGCAGTTTTTCAAATGCACACTTAAAAGGTATACATATTTGCTTTGTCTTATTTGATTTATTTTGGCATCCTTTCTCATCGAGCTTAATAGAGCTTCGATGTTAATTTGGCAAGTTTACATGAAGTTTCTGTCACATTATTGATATTTTGTAAGAAATAGGATTTTTTTTTTAAATAAATTTGAGATGGTACATAATACTGTGTGAATGCTAATATAAATGCACGAGTTGTACACGTAAGACATTTTCATGCAGATCTGCATGTATAGCATTGCACTGATCTTTCCATGCTTCATTTAATAATTCGTGGCTAAAGTTCATCCAAATCATTTGCATGGTTTATACACTGACAATTCAGCAACTACTTATTTTTTAGACCTGGCTCAATTTGAATTTGACTTCAAATTCTACCAGCTATGCTTTTCTACATGCAAAAAAGCATAGAAAACACTTTTTTTTCACATGCATCTCAGACTGCTGTATGTGACTTCACACATATACGTGTCTCTATCACTTGCATGTATTTAATACTAATAAATAAAGAGGGTGGTAATATTTTTTACCCAGTTGTTTTGCTTCTGCATTCCCTAGTGTGGACACATCTATACATATCAAACACAATGAGAAGAATCCGGTTTCATTTATCTATGACTGACCAGAGTCATTTCACCACACCCTCACAAATGCTTTGTTATGAAAGGCCAAAACTTCACTGCACAACACTGCCAGGGTTCATTTGCTTTGCTGAATTAGAAATTAAACTGTTCAACTTACTTTTCTTGAGGGTCGTGATTTCTGCAGCTCTAAGCTAAAGCAGTGGTTATTATAGGTCTTCTAATAAATAACACCAGTTTCAGTTGCTGGAGTTTTATCTATTAAGTTGAATCAGGTGTGTTTGATTAATCAGAACCACTTGTTGGAAACCACCCGAACGCTGATCCTCAATTCATTCACAAACACTATTTTTTTCTAACAATTTTATTTCCATAACAGAAGTAAAACTGAAAGCAAAAAACTAAATAAATTAGGTGATCTAATAAATACAGTATGGTAAACAAACAAAAAAAACGGTAAGATGTTTTCATTGTCTTACAGTATTGACTACCATGATAGTGCATCAAAGGAAAGAAATATATTCTACATTATAAAAACAGATGAAAATGGTACAGCTATTAAAATCACACTATAAAACTACAATGTCTTAGACATAAAATTCACCTATTTTACATTAATTATTTACAGTTACAGCGGAAAATCACCAAACTCTCCATAGGCTTTAAAATATTTGTTTCTTCAACAATTCCACACAACACACATCAGTGATTTCAGTGGGACACGCTCGTTCTGAGAGTTCACGTGAACATGCATATGATCTGAAACACACACACACACACTCGTGTCTTTCTGATGTGTACAAAACCTCAAACACACACACAAGATGCTCCCGTATGGAATGCTGTGAGGGTGAATATGTATTCAGGATGCTGGTGTTGAAACAGAAATTCATTTGACCTGTTGTATCGCTGGTCAAATATCACACGCACACACTCAAACTCCACTCAAAAGTGAAAAAAAACTCATTTACAGGTATTTGATGTCTAAAAAGTGACAAATCATATAGGTGATTAGAGGTGAACAGCAACTATGTAGGTTTTTTACCTAAAAATGTATTCTGGAGTGTTTAAAAACCAGAACAATGTTTAACAGCAGATTATATATATATGCTTACATTAGTAAAAACCTAATTTGATGACTCTGATGTGTTTAAAAATCACAAATACTTATGGATGAACTATCAAGGGTGAAAACACTAGGTTAAAAAAGAAGAAAAAAGGAAAACTACAAGTCTAAAAAATGACAAGGCACATTGGAGCCAAGCATACTGTGTTTCCAAACGTGTCAGAGCAAGCTGAACAGCAAATGGTGCTCAACAGACACATGGTTTGTACTAACAGCATCATCAATGGTCTGGTTTCGCAGCTCTTCCATCAGATGAAGAGGAAGAGGAAGGCTGTTCAGTGCACTCTAATCATGCCACGAGTCACAGTGCATTTTGGTCGCTCTCCGTGTTTCCCAACTTGACAATTTTCCCTCAACTGGAGGGAGTCGACTGTGCAAAACGGATTAACTACTGACATCTGAACTCATGAGTGACATTATGAATGTCAGATATTTGCTGTACTTTATGATCAACATTCACTTGCACTGATGCTAATACTTTCATTAATGAGTACATCTGATTGTGCATTATAAAGTGACGACCTTACAATAAAAAGTTGGGTTGATGTAATATTCGGTGACAAGTAACATAATGAAACGATTTAAGAAATGTTCTGTTTGTCTCCTCCTGGAGTGATCATAACTATCTGCATTTCATAGAGAAAGCTAGTGAACTTGTTACAAAATATAAATACATTTAAAAGCATCTTGCAAAAGCAAGAACAGAAGACACTGATATGAATATAGGGACAAAAAATGCTTGCCATGCAGAAGTTTTAACATTAAATGTACATGTATGACATATTGTTTCAATGGATGACATCATAGATTACATATTTTGGGGCTTTTAGTTAAACTGTATTTTTATTTTTAGGATTAAAAAAATCATATATATAT
>NW_015552615.1:5137312-5148242 GCF_001515605.1 Sinocyclocheilus anshuiensis | reverse complement strand
AATATTATTTTTTTTTTTTTATTTTTTTTTTTAAGCCAAGCTGACTTCGGTTTATCAAGGCCACAAGCCTTTTATGATGGAGATACAGTTATCTGGAATACAGTATTGAATTGTCAGTCTGCATATGTTTGGCCTGTGGCTTTGTGACGTCAACAGCGTAGCAGCTCGGTCAGGAGTGACCCGAAGACCGTCCATTTTTTACTCTCTCATAGCACAGCAGAACAGTTAAGAAAAAACATAAAACCTAGCAAGACTAGCCAAAGCGATGCCAACGCAAAATACGACACCTCAAACATGTCTTAAAACGATAATCTTTCTGATAAAAGGAATATGATAACTACTCTTACTCCCTTGTCTCCTGAAGCCATTGGGGAGCACGGGGGGACTAAGAGATGAGTGCAGCCGTGGGAAGGGGGAAATGTTTGATTGACAGCCCGCTGACACCTTCTCCTCAGTAGTTGCGTGCAGAAGAGTGACCAGGTGAGGGAGGCGGGGTTAGAGGAGGGGTTTAAAGTTGAGAGTCCGCCCCCAGGCTGTTGAGCTCCTCGGGCGAGTGCTTCTCAGCACCTGATGCTGTCTGGCGGAAACCGGCGGAGATTTCGTCGAACGTCCGGCCCTTGGTCTCTGGGACTTTGAAGTAGGTGAAGACGAAGAAGCACAGTAAAAATATAGTGAAGATGATGAACACGTACGGCCCACAGAGCTCCTGTTAAAGCACAGAGAGAATAAAGTTAACCCGGCCAAATACAAATGTGTCTGTTTCCTTGATATAATTCTCACTGGCCTCTTACCTCGACATACTGGAAGCACATGCCCACGATAAAGTTCGCTGTCCAGTTGGAGAATCCTGCAACAGCAAAAGCAGAGGGTCTTGGGCCTTGACTGAACAGTTCAGCCACAATGAACCATGGGATGGGGCCTGGTCCGATCTCAAAGAAGGCCACGAATGCAAAGATTGCTACGATGCTCATGTAGGACATCCAGTCATACTTTTCCTGTTAGAGAGATGGGCAATAAGGCAGTGAGATCAAATATATTGTAAACCTTTGGACCTCAAGGATGACTATTTGAATGATTAGTAACTCTAAACATCAACACCATGGCATTTAAGTAAATATGTAAATATTATTTGCATACCAGCAAGGCAAGAGCGATGGTCATCAGTACAGCAGATCCAGCCATTCCCAGCAGTCCCAAGAGGTGCAAAGACCTGCGGCCCACTCGCTCAACCACAAACAGCTGCGTAACAATAACAAATCATATTAATATGATGCAAAATGCTGATTAATACTTGCTCATTTTGTGATTAATATCATCATTGAATAACTGTCTGATTGAACAATTATCAGAAGAGTTGGTACCGTCTTGCGTTAAAATTTAAATGAATTTATGTAAATAAATTGTGTAAAATAAATAAAATAATAATAATTAAATAAACAATTTAAATAAATTTTATTACATTTTCATTATTGATTTTATATATAAAATATCGGAAATTTGCCATTTGATAAATAGAGTATATATAAATTCATGTAAATTCAATGTATGTCGTTTATTTATTTTAAATATTTACTATTTATATATTAATATCATGCAATATTCATTACTCAGGCACATGAATTTTGAGGGAAATTATGTAAAATAATAACAATACTTAAATATGTATTATTTTACATCTTTATGAATTTTAGTAAATGTAAATTCACTATTCATTCTTTTATTTTATACATATAATTAATAATATATGCTATGTAAATAAATACATTTTATTCTTCTGTTAGGTTCTGTTATGTTCATGCTGATGTCTGATGCATACCGATACTCACCGACACAACAGTGAAAGCTGTGTTGACGACTCCTGCTCCAATAGTGGCGTAAACCGGCTGCTGCACACCTGCCTTCTCAAAGATCTTTGTAGAGTAGTAGAATACCTACACAACAATGTGTTAACACCAGTTAAAAAACAGTAAAGGTACAGGCCCAGGGTTTGTCTTTGTTGTACTCTTAAACGTGTGTGCGTGCAGGTACTCACAGCATTGATTCCAGACAGCTGCTGGGACAGCTGCAGCATGATGGCTATAGCGATGGGCTGTCGGTAGAGCGGAGAGCGGAACAGTTCAGGAATGGTCACTTTCTTCTCTCTCATCATCTGTCTGCTCTCCTCCTTCATCTCCTGCATGTCTGCGCTCACATCTGTCATTCCGCGCAGCTTTTTAAGCACTAAAGGCACATGAAAACATTTGTTTACACTGATGAAAACACTCCTACGCTGGATAAATGGAGATGTTTAGGTGCTGTGGGTCTGTGCTCACCTGCTTTGGCTTTGTTTTCCTCGTTGCGGATGATGAGGAGAAATCGAGGGCTCTCGGGGCAGAAGGGCAGTAAACAGCACTGCAGCAGGGCTGGGATAAAGGTGAAACCAAGGAGGAACGGCCACATGGTGGCATTACCCATGATTGCGTCCATACCAAAGATCTACAATACAATAAACAGCACATAAATATGGAGAAACACCCAAATGGTGACTGAAACTGCAAAAACGTCCTGAGTACATATGTACCTGAGCCATGAGGATGCCAATAACGATGCCCAGCTGATGAAGGGTGCCCAGGGCTCCTCTGAGGGCTGTGGGGGCCACTTCACCCACGTACATGGGCACAAAGCCAGTGGACAGACCAGAGTAAAGGCCCACCACGAACCGCCCAGTAATGAGCATCTCCCAGGACGCCCCCATCTTAGAGAAGCCCATCAGTGCTGCGGCGATGAAAGCCAGGACATTGGCCATGAGCATGGAGTTCCTCCTGAAATGAGAAAAATAGGAAGAGATTTATAATACAATGTTAAAATCATCAGAAACAAGGACTGAATAGTATACAAGGAATTAAATAATGTAAAAGACAGTGCCATAATTAATGTTAAAACAATATCAGTGGTTACAACTGTATTTCACCTTCCAAAGCGGTTGACAAACAGCCCGACAGAGAAGGATCCAATAATGCCACCCACAGAGAAGATGGCCACAGACAGAGACCACAGGGTAGTCATGGTTGTTTTTTGGATGTTATCCTTATATCGATCATTCCATGTCTCATTGTAGAAGGCCTCAATGATCTACAACACAAATACAGTCACTTACTACAAGGGTTGTTACAGTTATTAAAACTGAAACTAAAAATAAGCCAAAAATTGTTCCTTGAAATAAGACAAATGTTTACTGGGGGAAAAAAAATAAAAGAAAAAAAACCTTTATTTTAAAAGTACTTTTTTTTTTTCTCTTTAAAGAAGCTTTTATTTCAGCTTTTTGCCAAGGCAACATTTCTCATATTAATTTAGTTTAATATGATAAATTTGTTTTGCAAAAACTATACAGGACTTACGTAAAAAAAAAAAAGCCCTACTAACAACAAAATTACAAACAGCAAAAGTAAAAAGAAAACGGAAAATATAAAACTAAAAACTGACTCAAAATATGAAAAAAAAACATAACTGCTTATTACGTGACAGACTGCACATAGCAACTTACAGCAAAAACCTGTTCTTTATATATTATTGTTAGAATTCTGACAATGTAGTTAAGCACATTTTTTGCTAATTAAAAAAATCTGAGAGCAAAACATCAAAATTAGAATCATCAAAAATGTGTTTATTCACATACAAAGTATTTTGCTAATTAAAAAGCGTGATTCTTAATCATTATTTTTATATTTTTAAATATCATTTCAATTGTAAATTTTATGCTTCACTTTATTTATTTATTTTACACCAAGACTAATACATCAACAAAATGTAATATCTCCAATCTACTCTGAGTGCTGGAGATTTATGTTGTAATGAGCAATTCTGTCCAGCAGGTGGCTCAGTCTCGTTCAGTATTAGGTAACAAGGTTTTGTGAGGGAAACTGAGACCCATAGAGGGAGTCCGGTTTCTCTGGGATCTCTGTGTCTTTACAACTGTCTGCTGTAGCGTTCAGAGGAATGTCACCCAATAAGATTCAAGCTGCGTTATAAAGGGGAAGAAATGAAGTTTGTTCTGTATGATCTGTTGGCGTATTGAGTTCTCTACACTACTTCCTGCCTCTCCTTTCTCGTCATCAGCTGTCTGACACCTTAGGTATGCAGAAAGCCCTTCAGCACATCAGCATGACAAATATCATGCATGGTTAAAGTCATGTGCCTCAAGGTTTGATCTGTCATTATACAAACCTGTTACACAACACCATGTTGTGTGTTTGTTTTTATAGAATCACTACTAGACACATGCTCATAGGAAGCGATTACTTATCCTAAATGTAATCTTTTTCCATATGCTAATCAAAATAATCTCTTAAAACACAATAGTTTTAGAAACCATGTTTAGTTCAAGTAAATGCTGAACACAGTTGTCCACAGTCCCAATCCACTGCCAGTGTATGAAAAAAGAAAGCCAAATGCGTTTGGAAAAACAATGAGTGTGACAAACATATAACAGTTTTCATTTTGATTAGACCTTTAATGGTTTATTATCCGAATTAACTCCTGCATTGAGGAGTGCAGCAAAGAGCCACCTGGTCAGAAATAATACAGTCCATTCATAGAGGAGTTTCACGCTAGATAGTGCATTATAACACAGTATAGTTTTGCCGATTTGTGAGTGCAGTCTCAGTAAGGGACTGTGGACAACGAGCCCTTGAGGGTGCAGTAATCTTATCGAAGCGATTATTTATAGAGAGGGTCTGCGTCAGACCCACACCCACACACGTTACTCCTATTAAGGCCTCAGCACAGCCCTGTCTCACGTGCTAAACCTATTGTTACAACCATCAGAAACGCAGAGAGTGAAAGCAAACACACCATTCTTTGCCAGAGGCCAGTATGTAGAGTCTAGTGGTATTTAAGTAGTTGAAACACTGTCTATGATAATAAAACTCTGGCCGCTAACAATAGGCAGATAAATGGCAGATGTTAAAATCTCTTAACTCTATTTTGTCTAAATTAATAAAAACATATATATTTATACATACTGTACATACATGCATAAAAACACACAAATCTTTTTCTTTATGGCAGGTATTGACAAGTCAAATTATCCTTTGGTTTGTCTAGACCGGAAGATAAGTGTGAGTATTTACGGAGAATATTGAATCTATACACTCCATATAGTGTTAAAGCCAGAAAAGCTCCATTCACATCGGCATAGCCTGGCCCCTAGTTCAACACGCATGTCTAAACAAGCTGTGCTGTGTGAGAGATGACCTACACCCTGTACCAGAACAGCGAGCATATTTAATGTATATTTGATAGACAGTTAGTTGCTTATTATTTAACAAATGTAAATTGCCTTATAATATGTGAATGAAAGGCAAAACCTCCCCGAGGAGATGTATAGAGTAACTCTGCAGTCCTCCTGGAGTTGGACAGGAGGCATTTGTGTTATGTTGATGTGTGTGTGTGTGTGTCTACTGACAGACAGGGATTTGGAAACAGCTGCAGCAGTACATAATGACTGAGTGAAGGGTCATTTGATAATGTTAAAGTCCAAGGACACAGCTGGGATACTGGGGTGAACAGTGAAGAGTTTGTCACTCAGAGTTTGCGCATGTGTTAGTATGTGCTCGTCACTCACCTTCTGCGGGGCATTGATGACACCCGTGTTGTAGCCGAACTGAAGGGAGCCAATCACAGCCGTCCCGACAGCCAGCATCAGTGGAAAAGTCAGTTGCTGTTGAGGGAAGAATAAAATAGAGTGAGTCATTTTGTGCTACACAATGAATCTCCATCATCTCTCATTGTCCAATAGAGCTCTATTAACCTCAGGACAAAAGTGAAGATTGGCCAGACCAGACCTGACTGCAATAATCAGAACTATTCTCAGAGGTGTGGTGACCTATTGTTTGACATTCTGATAAGTGTCATGGTAGCTGTAGAGCTTGTTTTTATTCTGTCCTTCCTCAAAAATGAAAAACAGCACATCATTTTAGCCAAACTGTGCTAACTGCATACTAGGCTACTGCTCAGACGACAACAGTTGTCTTACAGTTGTTTAAGAGTCTTTTGTCTGAAAGATTAAAAACGAAACACAGCCCAAACATATTTATATTTCTTCTCCAGTATTCAGTATTCTCAAAAGAATTCTATTGTTCAAATATCCAGCATCACCCCCCCTTCCTGGTGGACATTAAAGATTAGTGCTGTGCAAAATGACAAGCATTTCCTTCTCTTTCAATACAATAGAAGTATTCACTCGCACGGATGACTTCCCGACAGGTTTTTTTATTTGTCTGCAGGTTTGGAAGATTTATTTGAATAATTCTCAGGGAAGTGCTCAGAGAATAAATCACTTTCCTCATTCCTACGGGAAAAAACCAAGCTGAAATATATTTGTTTTCAGACTGGCTGGTTTGAAAATGACTGGACAAAATGTGATGAAACATGTCTGCAACACAGAAAACCTTGAAGGTGAAAGGGAACTGAAAGCTCATTAAATCAGTATAGTGTGATAATATTGCAGTATTGCAATGCTACATAGTCAATCCTGATTGAATCATATAATATTATAAGAAAATAATAAGAAAATAATAAAAATACGAGAAAAAACATTTTATGTACCAATAAGATTTTTTTTTACAATTATGATTTTTGATTTAATATTATTTTACATAATTTTTATTAACTTAAGCATATAATTTACTTACTATGAAAACAGAGGAGGATTAATCGTCATGAAAAAAAAAAAGTATTCAGGTACAAAAATAGCCTTTATTTTCTTATTAAAAATATAATTACCTATTTTTAGAGACAAAATTTGACTGGGACATGAGAGGCTTCACATGATTCAACCTCTTACTATATTTGTTTCAACATTATCTACCCAAGTTTGGGTGAAATGCCATCAGAGCGAGGCTGTGCCTCTTGACCTGAAACAAACTGTTTCTGCAAACTACAAAGACTGAACCTGAACTTGTGAAAGACTATGATGCAAGTCTACTGGACTACTTAGGGAAGAATGTCTAGTGGTTTAATCAGCCCCAATAAAGAAAGGGTTTGTGTAAACCCTCCTCTCCTCTGAAGGCATCATTGTCATTGTTTGGGCTCCTGTTATTTCAGAAATCACTGGATTGGATAATTCACACGGAATGGATCTCAAATGGACATTTTCTTCCACATGGTTACCCATCCACAGCTTTAAAACAAAATCATCTAAAGCTTGTTGTTTAGTTTACTGTTTAAAAGCCACTTGACCCATAAGCCAAGCCTTTAACAGCTTTGCAAATATGAATGTCTGATGACAAACTTACGCTCAAATACTGTTGTTGCATCACTGATACATACAGAAGTCATACAGGGCCTCCTTAAAATAAAGTTTACTCAAATTTGCAAGACACAGCATCAACAGGTTCTACACTTTTTGTATTCCTTTTAAGGAAATCAACCTACAAAAATAATTACTTAAGAATTTTAGTGTCTAAATTTTAAGATGGGATCTGTTAAAGTTCTCTGGTTTGTTGATTCATTTTAAAAGCTAAAACAACTCTAAAAAGGAGCTTTAAATGTCAAGCTGTTCTTATTCGAGCTAGCATTCAGCATGCTAGATGAGACTGTAAACAGATCTCCATTCTGAACATCTTTCAGAGCTTGGATTCCTCTTTTATAAACAGACAGTCAGCGATGAGAAAGATACCAGTTTTGGACGTGTGCACTCCTTTCATTTGCACACACATGCGATGCGTATTGCGTACACTCCTCTGCACAAGACGCAAGAGCTTACAGGGGGCGGGAAGTGGACACACCTTCACTTCATGTTGGTGTACAGAGCCTGCAGTTCACGGGGTTCACAACTATGCTGTTTAACCAGCCCTGAAACAGGAAGCCAAATACACACAAACACAAAACCTCTAGGAGGTTTTTAAATATTCATTCTGCAGTTTAAAATAGAAGTCAAAATCACACACAGGAACATGTTAACCAAGCCCGCACAAATGAAAAGGCAACAAACAGTAGCCTCGGCACAGCCGACCTCCCCTTAGTAATTAACTACATCCTTCCTGCTGTTAAATATTAGTTCTGATGGCAAACACAACTCAGAACAGATGCGGGGAAAGGGCCTGTATCTCTTTAAGAAAGATTAAACCTCTAAATATGGAATATTTGACTTATATCTTACTTGAGGGGAGGGTGTAGGTTTGGCTATGAAACATTCCTCTTGAGATTCCTGCCTTTACCCTATATTACTACGCAGACATACCTAGTTACACACTGCATACCTGTAACTACATAAACAGATCAAAAAGATATATAAAGTTGGCCTGGCCCTCTCCATGAAATATATTAATGTGTGTTGTGCTTGGACAGTTTTGTAAAAGTTACATTAATGGTTTAGGTGCAACATATGAAAAGATAATTTTAGCTTCGTCATCCTGAATTCACGCCGCTCACACCATCAACAGTCACACCCTTCTGCTGATAGCACATACTGACAGTTGACTTGGACACATATTTTGGCTCAGTGCTTTCATTGTGTGCAAGTGTATTATATTTAGGTTAGGGGAAAGTTAGGACTTCTTTTTGCTGTTCAAATAATAAGAGTAAAAAGGACTTATTTTAAACGTCACCATTACATAAAGTAATAAAGAAAGAAGAAGATGATTACATGAACAGTAGAGGCAAAATAACTTGGTCACTTCCTGTAGAAAAAATGCAAACACAGTTTTCCTCAACAGGCAATTGGATGCTGGCTCTGTTGTAGCAACCAAACTAGCACGCAAATAAACCTCGCTATTCATTGCAAAGCGCAGAGGCTTTTTTTGGGGGGGGATTTTGGGCCCTCTGAGTTACGTAACAAATTTGAACTGATCTTCGCATTGCTTAAGACATTTAACGCCTTAGATTCTGGACTACAGCTGATGCTGAAGCTGGGTTATTATTGCTTTGATTTATTTATTTATTTTTGTCCTTTACAATGAACTTCACATGAAAAAAACAAGAATAAAAAAATAAGAATAATTTGTTTTATTTTAGCTTAATTTTACCCTCCTCAAAAATGTGTCTATGCACGTCGGTATCTTCAGTCATCCAGGATCAATAGACATCATAAACTAGGTGCAATAACTACTAAACTATAGATTACCAACTTAACAACAGCAACACTACTGGAAGTTCTCTTTCTTTATAGCCTCATTAACCTTAAAAACCAGTGGTGTGAGGATCTGTATCTTTAGTTAAACAAACCAGTGTTAATTTCATTGATGAATAATTTTCATCATCAACATTTTTTTCACTGACGACAACAAGACGATAACGAACTAAAACACTTTTTGAATGACAAAACCTATGACGTAAATCTATTGACATTTTCGTCAACGAATAAAAACGAGACGAAAATGTTAGGGAGGGATGATTTGGGAAGAGATTCATTCAGAACTAATCTTCTGCGTGGTTCGAAGGTTAGATGCGTACATATGAACCAGCGGGACGTAAGCTAACATACACTTGCTGCACGTCGCATAAAACGTTCAAAAATGTCAATATGTGGGAGTAAGAGAAGAGCAGACATATGGATAATGCCCAGTTCAGACTACACGATTTTAGCCCGATTTTGCCACAATTTGCTTGATGTAGGGTGTCGTGGGGATTCGTAAACGACAATGGGCATCGGGACGCAAGATTCCATCGTTTCAGCACGTGTAGTGTGTCATAGTGGATGACAACAGATTCCGCGTCTGCGATGCTTCACGACATCACGACAGAAAGTTTACATTTTTTTTCCATCGTCCACGACGAGTTCTGTCACATTGGTGACGTTGACCAATAGCAGCACAGAAGCTCTTTCATACACAGGTTTCAAACATGGCAAAACGAAAGAGAGATGATGGTGCTGCTAGGTGGAATTATGAGATGGAGGAAAGGTTCGTGGAGTTGTGGCAACAGTGCAACAGTACTCCTGCGTGTATGATGTGTCATCGAGGGACTACCACGACAGAACAAAGAAAGAAAAATGCTGGCGAACTATAGCGGAAGCGCTTCAGCAATGTTTACACTCTTGTTTTCGGAAGTCAGTCGCTAGTTCCGCCTTCTCGATGACATCACGGGAATGGTCGGGAAGCAACGTGTAGTCTGACATGTTTCTTGTCCACGAAATGACAACATTTTAGGAGTCAAAATCGTGTAATCTGACACAGTGACTATCGTGACTGACAACTCAATTCGGTCCGGTTTTCTGAGCGCAGACACTGAAGCATACACACACGGAAAGCGCATCTCAAAGAGCGCGAGTTCTCTTTCGTGTAGCATGAACGGAGAATTACACACAAAATGATGTCGAATTGTCCGTTTTGATGAGTATTCATGTAAACACAGTTGATTACGTCTTAGGTGAATGTAAACAGTAGGGAGAACGTGTATGAGTACATTGCATACATTGCAGCTGTGCATTTGGTTTTAAAGGGATAGCACATAGCAGCCTAATTTAGTTGCTATTGTCCGAGTCGTTGATGTTAATCAAGCAACAAAAGAAAAACAGAAAATCACGCACTGCTCTTGACTGAAAAACTTTAGTAGCCCTAAAGATTAATCTAAATTTGTTTATAAAAATAAATATGTCTGCTTGAAAGAATGAAGAATATGGTAAAGAAGTTGCTATAAAGAATGCATAAATAGCCTATATAACCATTGGTATTTCATTAAAAATAAGACCATGTTCTTGTTCTTTATGAGTAGTGGTTTTATTTAATTTTAACATAAAGGCATGTTGTGTGTCACCGCAGTTAAAATCGGTGTCTATCATGATAAAACCTTAATATCAAACCTATATAATGAGTTTGGAAATTTTAGAGAAATGCTTAATAAATGCACTGTAACTAAACCCATTAGATTTTATGGCCGACTAAATTTACTGTAGATTTAGTCGACTAAAATCTTATGATATTTAGTCGACTAAAACTAAAAACAATTCAGA
>NW_015552615.1:5126824-5136497 GCF_001515605.1 Sinocyclocheilus anshuiensis | reverse complement strand
GGAATGGTCGGGAAGCAACGTGTAGTCTTACATGTTTCTTGTCCACGAAATGACAACATTTTAGGAGTCAAAATCGTGTAATCTGACACAGTGACTATCGTGACTGACAACTCAATTCGGTCCGGTTTTCTGAGCGCAGACACTGAAGCATACACACACGGAAAGCGCATCTCAAAGAGCGCGAGTTCTCTTTCGTGTAGCATGAACGGAGAATTACACACAAAATGATGTCGAATTGTCCTGCTCTTGACTGAAAAACTTTAGTAGCCCTAAAGATTAATCTAAATTTGTTTATAAAAATAAATATGTCTGCTTGAAAGAATGAAGAATATGGTAAAGAAGTTGCTATAAAGAATGCATAAATAGCCTATATAACCATTGGTATTTCATTAAAAATAAGACCATGTTCTTGTTCTTTATGAGTAGTGGTTTTATTTAATTTTAACATAAAGGCATGTTGTGTGTCACTGCAGTTAAATCATTGTCTATCATGATAAAACCTTAATATCAAACCTATATAATGAGTTTGGAAATTTTAGAGAAATGCTTAATAAATGCACTGTAACTAAACCCATTAGATTTTAGCCGACTAAATTTACTGTAGATTTAGTCGACTAAAACCTTATGATATTTAGTCGACTAAAACTAGACTAAAACTAAAAACAATTCAGATTACTAAAATATGACTAAAACTAAATGGCATTTTAGTCAAAAGACTATGACTAAAACTAAATCAAAATTTGCTGTCAAAATGAACACTGAAACAAACGACAAAAAAAGTATCTTGTAGCATGTTTTGTAGCAAAAGTAAAAGTAACATGAAATAAAGCCACAATAACACATCTATCTCTCATCAGGTAAAGAACACAATGAACCCTTTTCACAAGACTGTGATGACGCGTTTAACGGTCATCAGCATCGCAAATCCTCGAAAGTTTTTCATATTTGTATTTTTTTTTTAAATGTATCTACATTTATAACACTATTCTTTGTATTTTATCACCTTTGCATTAAATTACAAAAAAAAAAACAGTTAACGCTAATGCGAGGGTGTTTCTAATGCAGCGTCTATGGGAGGGACGGTAAATTTGACATCGTTCTCTCTTCTGACAGCCGTTATCAGTCTCTCTCAATTTTTTTCCTTTTATTGAAAGTCACGAAAACACTACCGTGGAGTTTTTCTTTTGCTATTTGAGCAAATGGGAATGCAAAAAATATATTTGTGGTACTCTCCCATTCACTGCTATTCAAGTTAACCCAACTATGACGACTTCCGCTGCTGAGAACCCCGGAAATGTGAAAAAGGTCCATGATGTAGTACATACTAGGGGTTTAACGGTACACGTATTCGTAACGAAAATTTTCAGTATGGGTTTTTCTGTTCGGTACGCATATGTACATGTGTACATACATACATAAACCCTTCATGTAATCGTTCAATTAGTGTTTCAACCGCAGAAAGACATCATTAAAACAGCTTTTAAACAAAATGTCATGTAGCATTTCATTTACCTCAGGCAAGTCATCAGTGTCTACAGCTCGTTATTTGCTAGAGAAATGAAGTCTAGACTATATAGAAATATTAGACTATACTTCATTATATTTACTTTACCTGTTAGTGATGTCTTAATTATGTAATGTATATGTTTAAAGAAATACATTATGAAACAAGTTATGACTGTAAATTATTATATTTCAACAACAAATAGAAATTGTTTAATTTAGAAGTTGATTTAAAAACAATTTACATGTTTGCATACAATTTTTATTTAAATGTTGATTATTAGGTTAAAAATAAATAGTAATTGAATTTAAGTCTGGGCTCTGTTATTAATTGTAACCTTCAGTAAACCATTGATAAATTAAAAAAAAAAAGAAAGAAAGAAATTTATGTTTAGTAATTTTCCTCCTGCTGTACCAAAACCATACCAAACCATGATGTCAAAACGGGGGTACATACAGAACCGTCATGTTTGTGTACCGTTATACCCCTAGTACATACTGTAATGAGAATGATGTTGAACACCCCTGTTCTTAGAAAGCACAGAACAGGGCACAGTGCAGAATTTTGCCAGAAATGCATTCATAGCCAATGAGAATATTACAATATTACACCAGCTTGTTCTCCCAATTAATTCGGAAGAAACAGGCCCAACTATGGCACAACGATTCCCATCACAACTTCAATAACATAATTTCAAGCTGAACTAATCATTGTCTGTGCTTGCACTTACTGACTTTTCAATCAATTCACCCATTTATTCCTCTATTCATTTAATGGTTAATTAATGATCATGTATAACACACCCTATGTTCGAACTTGTTCATTCGTCTGGTCTGGGTTAAAAGTTTAGATTTTATCGGACTACTAAAACTTTTCAACTCAGATCAATATTTTGTGTATTCTACATTATTTCTTGCTTAAAGAAAGCAAAATTGTTTTAAACAATGAAACAATAAATATGCTGTTTAAAGTATTAGAACACTTTCTTGCTGGCAAACTTGATGAACGGTGTTAATATACCTTCTTACTTGGTTAGATCTGAGAAACCCAGCATTTGACATGCCACTTGGGTTTGGCATTCCGATGGCATTTAAACATTTTTAGTCAAATTAAGTGTCCAAACATATTTTGAGCCAATTAATGATGAATACAGGCCTGCAAGATGAGAAGCTGTCTGGTTCGTACTCAAGGAGAAGAGCTTAGCCGGCAACAAAGACAAAGATCTCTCTCTTTCTGCCTCTCTCGCTCTCTCTGAGGTGATGCTCCGACTGGCACGTTCTCTTTCTCAAGCAGCATCTATCTGCCAGCTTCTACTTCTGTAAAGTCTGGGAGTCACTCCACTAATATCATGGTTTAACATAAGCCACTCACAACTACACTGAATTGCTTTTACACACTGCAACACATACATTTCTGTATTTTTTCAGTCCTAACAATGCTATCCTTCACTGGAATGGGGCCTCGCTAGGATTTACCACTGCTGTATTACAAACAATATTACATAACCTACAGTAAATGACCTCAAGCAAAAACTCTGCCCTCTCTTTCAAAAGTCTGGCATTAACAATTACAGCTCAGCACCGATTCGCCCCTTGATTTTTCAGGGAAATAAATTACCTCACTGGAATTCTATCATTCCATAATCCGTTTCTGCTTAGAAATCCTTTTATTAGCGCCCATTAGGCTGAAATCACATTAACAGGGACGTACATACAAGAGACGCAGTCATGCAGGGGTAAATAAGAAAAGAAAACCAGCCCGACCTGAGAAAGCAAAATAGAATTAGCCTAAGTCTTCTGACAGTCTGTTTTAAGTTTAATCCTTAATCAAATGCTTCAAATGTCTCTTCGCAAATCGAGATTTCCGCTAAAAGCTTGTTAGTTCTGCTTGATATAGTACAGGTCAACTGTACACCCGCCCCCAATTACTTGATTTTACGTCTGTCCTTGTGCTCAGCTGTAATTTTTCAACAGTTTGAAGAGATTAGACCGAATAACATGTTTTGAACCACATCTGAAATCTGAATAACATTGCCTTCGTACAAAGTATATGATGGTAAAGACATTAATGCACGTCTCAATTGAATGTCTTTCTAACTCAGATGCCTTTATCTGGTTGGTTTAACGTTTTTAGCCAATAATATCCCACAGTCTTATGCGTGCGGTTCAGTGACTGGTGGAAGAAAGAATTAAAAGAATGAAATTAATTCAACAATTATCAGTTTTTCATTGTATCTTTCCATCTTTACCTGGAAATAATCTTTGTTTAATCATTAAATATTTGCTTGGTTATCTGAAGGTTACTAGAATGCGTTGTAGATCATTAGATATGACATTGTGCATTGGAAGTCTGTATGAAACCAATTTCCTTATGAGATACATTCAGCAAAAATGCTTCCTTCGGTTTAGAACACAACCACGGTATCTCGAGAAAAAGGAGGAGAAAATAAAGAGATAGAACAACAAAGTTGTTCTCCTACGCAAATACTAAAACCTGACAGGTGAGTGACAGGTGTGGCACTGCTGTCTGTTCATACAATACACAGTGATAAATGTACTTTAAATGTCTAAGCATGTTTTATGGTCGGTCGTAATATCTAAAACCTTCCCGTCAAGCATATATTCTTCACATGTTGTTTAATATCAGAAGCTGGTTCAGTATGAAAAGACTAAGCACAAGCGTTGTCTTAACAAACAACAATGCATGTGCATGTTTCTCTGGCATTAGAGAGGCACACAAGTGTGCACGTTGAATGAAGAGCCCTGTACAACACAGGCAAAATACTAGGCAGTGTGCTGGGAACGGGTCAAGAACACGACCTTACTGGCAGGGTTATGTTAAGTGTTCCCTAGCTTGAAGCCAGCTGTAGCTCTCCTTTCCCTAGGGACATCTCCATCGTTCCCAGTACGTCAAACAAACACTAGCACAAATGCAGCAACAGCATAAAACAGCTGAATGTATTTCTTAATACTTTAGGTCTTATTTAACTAAAGAAACTTATATCAACCACACTACATTTAGTATAAAACCAATCAATTTCAGTCATCTTAAATTCTAAAGCATCCCAGTTGTATGTTTCTATGGTTTGCTTTATTGTGATAAAGGACAAAATAAAACCCACAAGATCATGTAAAGTCGCTAAGCTCAGGATTTCTGAAAGACACTTGATCTATCATGGGTTATCATCATGCAGCTGAGGTTAGGTTAGTCATGTATAACAGCCTACTAGTCACGTATGAGTCTCTAACTCTAGCAGCAAACTAGGTCTAGCTAGTTTGGATGGTGCCCAAAATAAAACTATAGAGATGGAGCCTTCCAATTAAAACATTGCTATCAATTTGAAGGTGAATTTTAAGATGAATTTAGTCAAGAAAATGCAGTCATATGTACTTACATATACACACAATCCAAATATATATACACCAACCCCATTATATATAAACATCTAAATGTAGTATGCACACACATACCAAACCACTATAATTCTAATCTTTATGATGATATAAGCAAACAAATATATTATATAGAAAATAGTATAGAGAATATTTTTGCTTTGTGTAATATTATAATAAATGGCAATACTATATGTAAACCCAAAAATGCCAACAAAGTACTTGAAATTGAAGAATAGAAAAGAAAAGAAAAGAAAAGAGCTGGCCACTGATGGATTAAAGTGGGCACGTACACCACGATTCTCTGGCTGTCTGAAAACCCGGTATGCTACCTACAAAGACAGCACTTTAGGGCATCACAGGCGCCACCACTGATGCCTAAAGATGCAGTCTACACAGGCAGCTCGTTGTGCTATAGAGACAAAGCCAGAAAACGCGAGTATGATGCCCAAAAATGCTGTCTATGTAGGCAACTTAATTGTTTTTTTAGAACACAGCCTCTCTCTTTAAACAAACGAGTTCCCGGCATTGACTGACTGACTACGAGCAACACCTACCAGTTTTTAGGAAACTGTAACACGTTGATATGTGTTCATCATAACTCACTTACCCATGTGACAGCTCTCAACATGTGGTACAGGTTTATTTGGGCTTTTTTGTCACTTAACTAGTTTGTAGACTTTTTTAGAGCTCGAGATGAAGGCTCGCGAGGCTATGCGGCTAATAGCCGACTGACATTTAGAGAACTATTAAACTACACTATTTAACAACACGGTAATACCATTACAGACCAATAACATTTTCCACATAATGTTTTGTTAGGGTTTATCCCCTGTGTTGGTTTATTTATGCATTTTGACGAGAAAAACAAATAGTTTTTTGCGTTAACGTTACCTTTTCGCCCTCCATCACGTCTCGTCAAATGTTCGATGACGTCTCGCCGTACGTTGAGTCAGTTGAAACTTCGACTTTTTCCTTCGGTTTTCGTCAGAATTCAACTTTTAAATAAAATTAAGGATAAAAACAATAAATAAATAAATACCGCTTCGCCAAGTATGGTGTAGCTTAAAAGAGAGACCGAGTAAATGCCTTCAGATGCCTCTCTTCAACTTCTTCTGACAGCTCCCTAGTTACTTAAATAAGTTTATTTCTCCTCCTTTCTCTTATCTGGTCTGTTTTAAATAAACTAAAGTTATCAGCTCGACCCGGTGAGTCTGAGACGTTGCCTGGGTTCGCCGGGTATATGTATGACGCAACAACGTAGGGAGTGAGGTAGGCTAGACTGGAATTCTGATCTGTGATTGGCTCATACCGACTGCGTAAAAGAGCGTGCAGAACTACTCATCAAGAGAATGAATCTTGAAAGATCGAGTCATTCTTTGATAACACTAACCATAGTACACTTCTGTTTTGAGACGCTGAGTTAGCATGCCTTTGGAGAATGCAGTCAATGTTTCTAATAATATTTTAGTTTTACATTTTTAGTTTTAGTTCATTTTTATTTTATTAATTTTTTTCAAACAAGTGCATTTTAAAAACTCTTAAATACAAACTCAATCAATGTTCACTAAGCCACGATTAAAAATATGCTTTCATTAATGTTAAGTTTCTTTTCATAATAAGATTTCATAACTGAATAGACTACACTCTAAAAAATGCTGGGTTAAATATAACCCAGCGCTGGGTTAAAAAGGGACAAACCCAGCTATTGGGTTGTTTTGACCCAGCGGTTGGGATGTTTTGAACCTAACCGCTGGGTCAAAACAACCCAATAGCTGGGTTTGTCCCTTTTTAACCCAGCGCTGGGTTATATTTAACCCAGCATTTTTTAGAGTGTAGAATTATACAGCATATAGAACAAAAAGAATTATGTGGCATGCTAAGAATATTTAGCAAATGCATGCCAAAATAGAACGAAAAGACCGTTTCATTGAGAGAGGTGCACAAAAATATTTAGAAAATGCACTGCATGATAGAAAATCTCTGATTCTTAAAAAAAAAAATGTTTTTCTTTAAAAGTGTGTAAGGAAGTGTGTAAGGAGAAAAAAATCTTTCCAAATAAAACTCTTTGCATAATCAAAATAGAAAGAAAACTTTCATGTCTTATTCTTTTGAAATCTAACGAAAACAAAAGTAGGTGGTGACAGAAAAGTCTGGGTATCCAGGAAAAGAAAACTAATAGGCTATACGAACAAAATGCTAATTCTTGCTGTTATAATTGTTGCAACCTAATATTTTATAATAGCTTAACACTATTTCTCAACTCTTCATTTCTTAAACTTATTTATATAGTTGGTTTACATGTTAAAAAAAAATTAGATTCTAAAGATGTTAGTAAATAAATACTGATCCCAGATCCACTCTACTATGGTAAGTTAAAGATGTTGGCAAATAAATATGAACACATTAAAAAAAAAGTCTTAAGAGATATACAGGCTTATGTGGCAGAATCACTTATGCAAATACATAATATCCTGTCAAGAGAGGAAACAGGTGTCCAGGTAACTATGTGCTGCATGAGCTGCCTATTCAGGACCCTTTGTACCAGATCAGTGATTAAACCACTAGACTTGCAGTCAAACTGAACAAGTGTTTATAGAGAAGCTCAAAGAGCGATTGTGTCTCACTCCTACAGACAATTCCTTTTGGATCATGGGAAAGCGAGAGATGAGAGGGGGTAATACGTAACAACTCATTACGACACAGAGGTTTTGTTCGAGTTGGTGGGGAAGTATCTGCTTATCGCATAAGTAAAATAATCAACCTGCAAGAGCAGGAAACAACAACGCATTGGCACAATAATCAAAAGAAATGTTAAATTTCTTTGATATGCTAAGAAAAACAAAAACAGACATTTCTGAACAATCAATGATGGATGTTCTAAACCTGGAAGACAGAAAAGAAAATAATAAAATAAGCATGACAGTCCAGGATGTTCGTCATCTCAAGCCTTCAGAAGAGCATAAAAGGAGTGAATCAAGCTCTGAAACAATACAATGCAGGAAGGTGCTAAAATTAAAAGATTTCCAGTCAGAATATAATCTGTTAAATAAGATTCATGGAATTGCTGGAAGTTTAACAAACACTCCCTACAATGCTACACTTACTATTGAAATTTGAATAATATAAATAACATTAAGAAAATAATACATAAATAATTATATGTAATTAATAATAATTATCATCCCCCCCTTACCCTTTTGGTTTATAAATCATTAGGCTAACCGAGACTTGTCATTTGCACTTACATATTGTTGCTCTTTTGTTAGTTTGATTGCTTCTATTGTCCTCATTTGTCAGTAGCTTTGGATAAAAGTGTCTAAGTATCTAAATGACTAAATGTAGATGTAAATATTATTTACAATGCATTATTTAAATATAAATATTATGAATTTATAAGGCTATTTTATATATATATATATATATATATATATATAAAATATAACTAATAATTTTATATAGTTACATTTATATAAAACTATATAAAATTATAGAATTTTTGCACATATACTTTAAATCAGAACATACAAACCCCTTGTCTTTTGTTTATTTAAAGCTAACTAATATAAATCATTAGGCTAACCGAGACTTGTCATTTGCACTTACATATTGTTGCTCTTTTGTTAGTTTGATTGCTTCTATTGTCCTCATTTGTCAGTAGCTTTGGATAAAAGTGTCTAAGTATCTAAATGACTAAATGTAGATGTAAATATTATTTACAATGCATTATTTAAATATAAATATTATGAATTTATAAGGCTATTTTATATATATATATATATATATATATATATAAAATATAACTAATAATTTTATATAGTTACATTTATATAAAACTATATAAAATTATAGAATTTTTGCACATATACTTTAAATCAGAACATACAAACCCCTTGTCTTTTGTTTATTTAAAGCTAACTAATATTTCTAGTCCCATACAGTTTAAATTGAATGGTGGCACTTAATGTTTACATTTTTAGAAATAAAATTTAAAGGGGTCATATGATGTTTCTAAAAAGAACATTATGATGTGTATTTGGTGTAATGCAATGTGTTTATGCGGTTTAAGGTTCAAAAAACACATTATTTTCCACATACTGTACATTATTGTTTCTCCTCTATGCCCCGCCTTTCTGAAACGCGTCGATTTTTACAAAGCTCATCGGTCTGAAAAGCGAGGTGTGCTGTGATTGGCCAGCTATCCAGTGTGTTGTGATTGGCCGAATACCTCAAGCGTGTCATGGAAATGTTACGCCCCTTATCATACTGTGATGCCATCTCCCAGCACGACGAGACAAAACAAATAAAACCCATTACAAACGAGGCATTTGTTGCATCCAGTGGTGACATAATTACTGATTATAATGACTTATACTGTGTTTTTACGCGTTGCGTATCGCGCCGCGTAAACATAAAACCATGTCTGCATTTGTGATCGGAGAAATTACAAACAACAAGCGCTACTCTACACTGCTCAAAATTCGCGTTTGAATCGTCAGTGGCAAATTCTTTAAATATAAAAAATGTACTTACAGGCTGTGAGTCAGAATCGCCAGACTGTCCTTGCAAAGTTGGAACTGCCCCACTTTATAGAACAGCCTTTGAACACAGACCCATTGTAGGCTATGCAGAACTGTAGGTTCAGGAAACAGTCCTCCATAAAATGTGTCACACAGTGCAGGCTAGAGTGAGGAATGGCCGGCGGTCTTGAGAACGGCGCGGCGGTCGGATTCAAAGAAGGAGCGTCCGGCGGGCTTGCGGCAACCACATGTGACGA
>NW_015552615.1:5121998-5126457 GCF_001515605.1 Sinocyclocheilus anshuiensis | reverse complement strand
GCTTTCACAACAAAACACAGCGTCACACACTGCGGCCTTGAGTGAGCGGAGGCCGGCTAGAGTGAGCCCATATTGTGATGCTTGCGGCAACCACATGTGATGACCCCGGGCTGGACTCCGCTTCGTCCACGGTGAAAGCCGATCCGGCGATCCACTGCGCAAAGTTGATGTATTCCACCAGCACGGATCAGCTCTAGGCATGACGAAGTGAATATCGTCCTCTTTTGGAAGGCCAAACAAAGTAGTTTCGCTTTCACAAAGAAACACACAGCATCTCCACAACATGGCGGCAGCAACAACAATACTACAGCGAGAATAAAAGTTACGCCTTCCTTCTTTGCGTGAACATTTGGGCGGCGTTATGCAAATCTTCCCACACAGTGACGTAGACATGTGGAGGCGTGTTAGAACGAGCCGTTTTAGGTAGGCGTGGTTGACTCTTAACTTTTATAAAGAATATCTCTTTGGATTTGAGACTTTAGTCTTTGCAACTTTACAGATCTTCTTTATGCACCAAGAGCTTGTAACACTCCAAAGAGAAAGGAAAAATTGAAATCGCATCATATGACCCCTTTAATATTAGTCATTCTTTTTTATTGTTCCTTAAATCTGTTCCTGCTTGGATATCCCTTTTCAGGCAGCATGCAGTGCTGTGTTGGCCTCATTCAGAAATACTGCCCAGTCAATCTGTCAAA
This sequence comes from Sinocyclocheilus anshuiensis, assembly GCF_001515605.1. Classification (NCBI taxonomy): domain Eukaryota; kingdom Metazoa; phylum Chordata; class Actinopteri; order Cypriniformes; family Cyprinidae; genus Sinocyclocheilus; species Sinocyclocheilus anshuiensis. Next base: position 5,125,762 of record NW_015552615.1, on the reverse strand, counting down.
GGCAGAACAAGCAGCCATACACTTTTTTGGCAGGGTTTGTGGACTCCTGCACGTAAGGGGCTAGCTAATGTGCTCTTTTGTTGCGCTAGGCGGCATCTACACTCATTCCATAGTGCGTATCAACTGCACCAACCAGCAACCATGTGCTTCATTCACTACGAGAACTCTGGTTAGGAGTTAGCGGTGTATTTCTGGGAATTTGAACACTGTATGTTTATCTCCGTGAGTAAATAACAATACTCAGTTATAGGACAACCTTGCCTCACATTTCATTCTCCTTGTCAAACAACAGGCAGGGCAATCTCAGACTGTTGTCAAAACACAAAAGCTGCTCATGAGGGTGATATAACTTCATATTTTAGATAATAAACATGATCTTTGGATCAACTGACAACTAAATGTTTCCTTACAGATCCGCAGGCCTGGACGGAGAAAGCCCTGTGTTTAATATAAATCAGCTTGGGGTTGCTTTTATTCTCTACCTCGTTCATGCATGTTTGCAAAGGATAAATGTAACATAAATTTGAAATGTTTTTACAGTAGACACGCCATTACCTTGGAGGGATCACAATGATGAGTCTACACAGTGTTGGGTTTCCAGTAAATCGCAGGTGGTGAGGGGTTTCATTGACTGAGTTGTGAAAATTGACCTCTGAATACGGAAACTGGACAATAGTAAAGTATGTATCTTACAACATCGAGATACAACAGACAAATAATCACACCTTGCATCTAAGCGGGTGGTTTTCCTTCAACTGTGTTGGAATACGTGTTCTTGGGACCCCCTCACGCCTGGGTTTAGGTCTTCAAAAGAGGATGTTTTATTATGAAACAAAACGCCTTTCTCACTCCCCCATGATCGAGCATTTAGGGCATTTTAGTTTACAATAAAATTGAATTAATTAAGAAATCAATAAGAAGATGAAAACGTGCACACTTTTAAGTAATGGGTGTATGGATCATTACTTAAGAAAAATATATATTTTAATGCTGACTCTACTGTATAGGAACGTCATCAAGACTGCAGTTGAAAAGAAATGCTACAATATGCAATAGAAATGCAAATAATAAAACAGGATAATGCACGTAAAACTGTGAAAAGGGGTGCTCCTTGTCTGACCTTTTGCCCCAATCATTGCTAAATGAAAAGCCAGTACACAGTTCAGCTAGCAATCTAGTGTTACTGGCAAAGAAATGGTTCTGGTAAGTGTTAGAAACAAAGTGCTACATTTGCACCAGTCACTTCAGAATCAGAAAGAAATAACAAATTTTCATTATTTATTTTGACTTTTGTAAAAAAAAAAAAAAAACTGTGGCTATCAAACATCAAATAGATGCAAAAGCAACATAAGGTATCATAAAAGTAGTCCATACCACTTATGCACTATATTCCAAGTCTTCTGAAACTATACAAGATTTGTGTGAAAAACTGAAATTTATGAGGGTTTTAACCGAACATCTACACCGTGTAGATCGTTTTTTGTTGTTGTTGTTTGTTTGTGGTGTTTGATATAATTTTATAATGCATAAGTCACTAAATGCACTGATGTTTTATGATTATTGTAGGCTTTGATAGTAGTTAAGAGGTCAGAAAATAAGTGGCATTGCCCAGCCCTAAAGACAAGTTCTTTCAAGAATATACACACAAAAGGTTGATTTATTTGGGAAATCTTACATTTACTTTGAATCACTTCTAGCTGTAGCATTTAATTGCAATCTGCAAAAAAAAAAAAAAAACACTTTAGAGGAGGAGTTGGAGCATATACTGCAGTGCACATAATATAGACATCTATTTTGATATGAGCAACAGCTTTATTTAGAACCAAAAACAATGAGTAGCTAAGGTCAAAAGGTCGTATATCCAGGGCTCGAATTGAGGGGGGATGCAGGGGGATGGCATCCCCCTTGTTGAAAAAAAAAATGACAAAAAGCATCCCCTCTGTAAAACCACCACCCCCCTTACCACCCCCTTTGGTTTATTAATGTTGTCTATTAAAACTTATCATGCACATAAAATGTTAAAATTCTCACTTATGATCATTTACGAATTAAATATCAGTGATTGGCCAATCAGAACTATGTACTGTAAGAAGCTGCGCACAAGCTGAAGCAAGTTTTCGTAATTTTTCACATAAAATGGTTCAAGAGCAACTTTTGAAGTTCTTTAAAAAGAAGACAACAGAAGGTAGGATTTTTCCTTGATTAGAATTTAAAGACACTGCCCTGACATAATGCTATTGTTGTTGTATGTGTGACTGAGGGACTGAGAGATGATAGGAGAGCTGACATTAATATCCGAATTTGCAAAAAAAACACGTCTCGAGAGCCCAAAAGCATTCACTGCGCGATGAATCCTATTAGAATGCAGTTAGAGTGCACTTATAATTCCAGCAATGAAACAAAAAATACCCAGGTATGAGTTTTTATGTTTTATATATTTATTGCACAAGCAATAGCCTACTTTTCTGAATATCAGCACATGTGCCGAGCACAAATGTGCTATTCATTTTCAATTCAACAGTGCAATTCTGTGTTTTTGAGCGAATCGAGTGAGCCTGTGATTCTACGGTCCAATCAGATGGACTCACTTGTTTCGTTTCTAATTGAATTAGCTGTTTTGAATGAATCGTTTGATTTGAATGATTCAATAAACCATTTATTAAAACAGGGACTTGCTGCTACCTACTGGCGGTTTTATTGTTATATTTATTTATCCATGACAGACCTAAACCAGCCAAGCTGCCAGCTCAAAAACACATTCAGCAAAATATTGTTTAATTATTAATATTTATCAATATCAAAATTATCATGATCAATTACTCCATTTTAGGCCCCAGAAGGAAAAAAATTATAAATAATAGTTCATTTAATAAGACTAATTTTTCCTTCAAAAAAAACTTTTTAAAAATAAGACAAATTTTGTAATCATTGACAGGACACCACCCCTGAAATTTTGTTACAATTCGACCACTGCGTATAGCTGAATTAGCATAGCATCATACCAGAAAATCTGGGCGGTCAAGGCCACAGACTGACCTTTTATCTATATCTCTTAGCGGTCCAAACTAATGCCCAGTCAGCTGGCATCCTTGGCCTCTATGCACAGGATGGATGAATGGCCTGCTCAGTATGTCTTTGTGTCGTTTGAGTCACTGGGAGTGAATCCAGACACAGCCCTGGCCAGCTCATACTTTGGCCTTGCATATGCACGTTCTTACTGGTAATCTAAACTTCACTCTACCTATGACATTTTAGCACCAGAACAGTTGAGGCAAGGGCTTTCATAGCTGTGAAATCTGATACGTTGGTTGCAGAACTGACAAGCCTGCTACAACAGCGCCAAAATGCCTAATGCCTTCTCTGCCAGTTTCGCCCTGCTGAGTCACTGCCCCCATTTAGGCCAGCAGGAGAAGGCCCGGCATGTCTCATGGGTTTGATAATAGGACCACTGCAGGGCATTGTTTAATTCAGCACCTCAGCAGATTTATAACGACTACAGCAATCAGTACCCTTTCTAAAAAGACTATAAAGAAGGCTTTTTTTTTTAACATTGATTAAATCAGAGATATTAGACTACATCAACTGCTGCATTCAATGTAAAATAGATTTTTAGGTGTACATTTTACAAGAAAATAAAGAAACAATATTTCAGTTTTTCTACTGCAAAATGTCATATTTAATTCAGTGTTATGTGCCGTTTCTTTGTAATTCTTTGTGAAATTTACTTGCAATTTCTTTGCAACTTGACATCATCTGCCAAAGGA
>NW_015552615.1:5113111-5121849 GCF_001515605.1 Sinocyclocheilus anshuiensis | reverse complement strand
ATTAATGTACATTTTAATTTATCAGATAGTTCCATCAGTTTGTACGTCTGCCATTTTTGTCTCTAGATAAAGGAAAATAATCATCTTATGCCATTAAAATGTTCATGTTTAAACACATTATTAAAGAAATGCAGCTAGAAAGCTTGAAATATGCATACATAAAGATTTTATTTTACATGTGTAAAACAACAGTATTACATTTCAGGTCACAAAGGTCGATGTTAGACTTCTAAGCCTATTGCACTTGTTTTTACAGGTTGAATAGAAGATTTAGAAGTATTTACTTGAAATATGCAAAGTGGTACAATACATAATCAGATCAACGTGGTGGAATTTGAAGTGATAACATTATAACAAAGTATTATTTGTGTCTAATCTTGGTCATTATATTCCTTTCATTCAACTTTGTGCAAAATTCAAAGTCCAATGTTAATTGAGGCACATCCCCCTCAATCTACAGTATATGGTAACTGCATCAAAGAGATTAAGTGTAGCATAAATAAAATTCCAGTGCTAATCTCAATGCATCATAGGTACGTCTAAAAGATTAATTAGCCAATCCATAGTATCTTTCACCAATAAACAAAACCTTAGATTGTTACCGCAGAATGTGTAATATTGCAACAAAAATTCCCACAAGACATCTCATATCCGCTGGCTGAGAGAATGCAAACACAGCAATGCTGCATTCTTAAATAGCAAAGTTCAATTCGTAGAGCTTAAAAACTCTAAAAGGGCATTTGTCACATGGTCTTGACAGGTGCCTCATTGCCAAAGTTGAATTCTATAGTAAATAATACTCATGTAAAAACATGCATAATCTAAACAGTTATGTAATAGCAGATGTTCTATATAATAGCATGTTTAAGATGTCTGAGAAAATTCTCAAATGCATTCACCTCTGACAGTTCCTGTCAACATACATTAATCCATAAGGACAACCAGGCTCCTAAAACGGTTCTGCTGGCTTTTTGCCATTATCTATTATTATGTTATCTAATGCCAGCATACCTAAAACTCAACCAATCACAAACTGACTGCAAAATAAATGTTGGGATTGTACTTTGAGAACCATATCAGTATGTTAAATAGTAATACTAGTATTAGGATTTGATTTTAAAAGTCCCTATGTGACGTTTTTCACTTTGTAAACAAAAAATGACCACAAAACTTGTTTATTAGATCAATATTGTGCAAATACTAAACAATGACATTACAGTAAAAGTGCTTTGCTCTGCATTCAAAGGATTTTTAACGGTTTAGTGAAATCCTTACACAGTTGCCAGATCTTCTCTGATTCAGAATGAATGTGGTGGAGTCCAGTAAGGTGGGGCACTTTTAGTACGGTCGTTCATACCTTCTTCTGAGCCACCAAATAGACTCAGGATTACTTGTTATCAATAAAAAGTTGTCTGATTGTTTTACTGCCATAGTATTTCCTTGATTAAATTAAAGTGCCATAGTATTTCCTTGATTAAATTAAAGACACGCAAGATAACAAAATACAGCAGGCTTCTGCTAACAATGACTCACCTTCTATACTGATATCAGCTGGAAATGTCTGGCTGATGCAATAGTGACTTTAGTAGCTGTACAGATGTGAACTGTAATTGTATGACCCCTGAACTATAAATGACTACATTGCTTATTTACTCAATCCACTTTGATTTGATAATGTAGGCACACCAGTATGATGCACAAGTTTATCAGTTCACTGGGGAGCAAAGTTTTGTTGACAAGTTACCTGGTTGCAGTGAGCAATTCTGAGGAAGAGTGATACTTCAGTGAAGTCTGCAAGGTTCATTTAATCACATCTCTGAAAGATAACAAAGGAGTTAGGAGCAAGTAAACAAGATATCCTCAAGCACAACTATATATTCTGCTTTGGTTTGTCCACAGGCCGAGAAATATGTGAACGATTTAATAAACTGCCACTTGCCAGTTCTTTCTTTCTTTCATAGAGAGTGCTGTATTTAAAATTAGCTACAGCTTACATTACTGTGCTACCATCTGTTTATATATATATATTTTTTTTTTTACGGACAAAAGCACTCATGCAGGTTTGGAATGATATAAACAAAACAGAACATACATTTCTGGGTGAACAATTCCTTTAAATAGGTTTAATGTATTAATAATTAAAACAAAAACATTCCTAACTACATGTCAGCAGCTGACACCTGTCACTACAGATATTCAGTAACCCCTGAGGATGTTTGTTTTGTGTCAGTGTAAACAGGAGTCTATAGCAACAGTGCAACTATGGAGGAAATACTCAATTGATACATGCCTGGAGCAAACAGGGCCTGAATTGTTAATGATAGTCCAGGGTGGCTGATAGAAAGAAGCTTGGAAGGCGACCACGGGTTACTATATCAGCTGCCTGGGGTATAATATTGGATATTGTATCTAGAAATGTGAATTACTAAGGTAATTTTATCTAAGGAGCTCAGCTGTGATGTGTACCTGCATTCATACATCGATTGCTACTGTTGTTTATTAAAGAGCTTGTTCAGTAGGGATCTTTATGAGGCCTCAATTCCACAGATTCTTGATTATAATTCACAAATCTTCATGTGCAGAATGGTAATCCAATGACTTTCAATCCCTCGGGACCTGGGGGCCCACTTTGATTGATTGAGAGGGGTTTACAGGCAACATTTAATCTCACAGTAATTAAAAAGGGGCATTAGAAAGGGGACAGTCAGAAATATACGGGCCTATTGTAAACATGCAACCCTTTTATAGATTTTCCCAGGGTTCCTTTGCTACATGCAGCCATTTTATTTGGGTAATGTGCCATTTTTCTTGGCTCCGACTTGAAAATAAAAGATTCTGTAATACAAGCCTTCTTCATTCGATTCTGAATGTGAAGCTTCATCTCCATGGAGCATCATCAGGTTCTCTGTGGATTCCTTTAGACTTCCTGGTAAAACTATAAAAAGATAGTGACTTGTAAGGGTGGGATACAGAAAGTCGTAACTCATTCTTGGCTGGGCCGCTAAAGAGATCCATCCTACCTGACATTAAGTAGGTAGATGTAGCCCTGGTTACAGCATTTTCTATTGGCTGATGCAATTGTAAAGAGTTTTTATAGCGTCTGACAGACTGTAGAGAGGTGAGAATATATAGACTACCAAACACAGCGTTGTACACAAATTATCTTTAAAAAAGGATTCATCTAATAAATTCCAACTTTATCTAATTAGATTAGATTGTTAGATTGTTAAAATTAAATGATAAAACATATTATTAAAAAAAATAAGCATTTAAATAAATGTCAACGTTTTAAAATATATATATTTTTACACTAAAGCACTTAAAAACTAAAATATGTAATCTTGAGCTGGGCTAATCATTGTCTGTGCTTGTATTTACTGACTTTTTAATCAATTCATACATTTATTCCTTTATTTATTCAATGGTTAATTATTGCTAGGCTCTATTCAATGCCTTGACAGGTGGAACAGCACAGTCTGTGTCAGACATTTGACCTACACTGAAGAATGCCATTATATGCCTGTTAGCTTTGACAGGATTTTATAGACCGAAAAATGTATGAAAGTTATTGCATTGCATAATAAAATATTAAACCAAAAGACATTTATTTAACAAAATAAGTACCACAAACCTTTCAAAACAAGAAGGTTTTACAGCTTCAAAGTTTGGGGTAAATAAATGCCTTTTTTGAAAGAAATGAATACTTTTATTCAGCAAGGATACATTAAATTGTTCAAAAGGGACAAAGACGATGATACAAAAAATGTAGGCCTACATTTGCTGTTTTGAACTTTCTATTCATCAAAGAATCCAAAAACATGCATCACAATTCCCACAAAAATATTAAGCAGCACAGTTGGTTTCATGAGCACCAAATCAGCATATTGGAATGATTTCTGAAGGATCATGTGACACTTAAAGACTAGAAAAAATAACAATAATAATAATAAAATGTTGGAATTAAGTACACAAGTACATATATATCAAAATTGATATAAATCAAAACTGTTATTTTACATTGTAACAATCTTTTACAACATTACTATTTTTAGTGTATTTTGACCAAAAATTGTAGCATTGCTGAGCATTTCTTTCAAAAACATAAAAATACTTTACCGACCCCAAACTTTTGAATGATAGTGTACTGTTCAAAAGGAAGATCATCTTTTTGGCCCCACTGTACATCTTTAATTATTTAAATAAAACTGAATAAGCAAAACTGATGAGGAAATAGTGAGCGACCACTGAACCTAGTCATGCTTCATCCCCTCTGGCATTCATTATGTCCAATTAAGCAGCTGCCACTCCAGCTTTTCTCTGCAACTGGGCACAATATAAAAACAGGCTGTCAGCCAGAGTTAAGCCAAAGCGCTTTTAAACCAGCAGAGCATCAGCGTACCGTCCTGCCTCAGTCGAAAGAACACTTCGTAGTCCAAACAACCTGGTTTTCTTAAAAGAACAGACAGACTAAACAAATGTAGTTGCGTTTTCCATTCAGTTGATTGAATATTTGAATTCCACGTATCTGTTTGTGTAGAGTCCATATGTTTTGTCCAGCTGTTGAGCATAATTCAAAATGCTTGTCAAAGTCGCTAATAAACCAGAATTTTCATCAGATCAGTTTGACAGAGGAAAATCCACAACTCCATCCATTTAGACAGGCGCAGGATGAATGAGAGCATTTATAAGCTTTCATTACGAACATATCAGCATTCCACTAGTAAACAGAATATTTTTGTGACGTGTTTTGAAAGCATGTGGATATATCAGAAAATATAGGTCAGGTTTATGACTGCAAAGTAATCAAGTGATTATACAGGAAGTGAAATACTTTATCCTTTGAATCATCAAGTGTCACCGTCTCTCTGTGTGGGAAGTTGGTCTTTCATTAGAACTGGGTTTGAATACGTGTGTGTTTGTGTTTGCAGTCAGGATCAGACTGGTTTAGATTTACAAGCACATGATGCTGAGGTGTAACGCTTGTGTGCCACCTATCACATCTCTTTTTCTTTTACTCTCCTTCTGTTACAACCCCCAGTGATCCTGCTATCTTGCCATCAACGACTCCTATTCAACCTTTCAGTCTTAAATCTTCTCTTATGATGGCCCCCTCCATGGACCATGAGAGATTTAGGATTCTGCTTAGAACAACACGTGCATCTAACTTTAAGGTTCAATTTTCCTGAATGTATAAAGATCTTTTAAGATTTTCACAATTTTGAATCCCATTTTATCCCATTTTCTTAATTTTTACCATTTTTTAATCTCCTAATTAATATAAAGTCTTAAAAACTGCAAATACAACCAAAATAAATAACTAAAAATAATTTTGACATTTACATTTAGACATTTAGCAGACGCTTTTATCCAAAGCGACTTACAAATGAGGACAATGGAAGCAATCAAAATTTAAAAAAGATTGATTATGCAAGTGCTATAACAAGTCTCAGTTAGCTACAATATAATAAAAGTTAATCTGCATGTGGATGCATTTGATAATATGTATCACATATGTTTTTATTCATTCAAATTGCATGTTCAATATTTATAAGATTGATCAAAATACTAAATGTAAAACAGTTATAAATTGTATTAATTTTGCATGTGCAGTAATTATAAAAGAATGAACAAAATGCATTTTTTATTCAAAAATATATTTTTTATTAATAAAAATGATACAATATTAACCAAAATGCTGATTAATTTTATAATTCTATTTAATTTCATTCATAACAATTACATTTGCAATAGCTATAAACATACTTTTATTTAAAAAAACAAACCATGTTTTTGCTAGGGAAATAAATGACACCTCAAATCATACACTCTAAAAAATGTTGGGTTAAATACAAACCAGTGCTGGGTAAAATAGGGACAAACCCAGCAATTGGGCTGTTTTGACCCAGCGGTTGGGTTACTACCCAGAAGGTTGGGTTAAACATTTAACCCAACCGCTGGGTCAAAACAGCCCAATTGCTGGGTTTGTCCCTATTTTACCCAGCACTGGGTTGTATTTAACCCAGCATTTTTTAGAGTGTACAACTAGTTTTCTAAGCAATCAGACTTACTCTATTCACCTTGGGAAGTTAAGCACAATTCACATTTTCTTCAGAAAGAATAAAAAAATCGATTATTGCTATTATTATTTTTTAGTTTAGCTTCGTTTTTGTTTTTTGTTTTTACTTCCATGACTGATCCCTCTCTTTCTTGCACAGTTCTCATTAATTTGAAAAACTTTTGCATCTCTCTCTGCCTCTCTCTTTCCCTTTTATACTTTATCACACACTCACAAACACTCTTTCTTTGTACCTAAACCTAATTCCCATTACTGGGGAAGTGAATACGCTCTCGCTGACACATACACACCCTGAAAGCCAAACCCACTAGATGTGTGCGTGTCTGCGAGCATGCACGTCTGCCATCTGACGGCACGTCCCACCTCTGCCATCTCACATCTATTTGTTTAAACAGGAATTTGAATGAAACAGCAGCTCAGCTTCTGAAGTGTTAACCCCAACCTGTTATGACGGTTAATCCTGCCTTATAGAGCCATGGAAAAATTTAATGACCTCGCAGCATCAGCCCAGCTTCAGTCAAAATCAGCTGAATGGAAACAGTGACGTTTCGTGGTAGCATCACATACTGTATCGTTCTGCTTTCTTAAAACCTTTTGGCAGTTCTAAGCTACTATGGCTTCAGTTTCTGATCAAATGAAGATGTACTGACTATTCAAGAGCAATAAATAAAACCCTCTGCAAGTCAAGCTTCTGCATTTAATTTTACACGTGTGGCTTTCACATGCATATACATGTCTATTTCAGTTGCTTTGTTTTCATTGAAATAGCAGATGCAGTACTGTACAGTCGAAACACTGGTTGAGAGAATGAATTAAAAGAATAAATTCAACCAATAATGACAATTCTGTCATAATTTACTCACCCTCATGTCGTTCCAAACCTGTATGACTTACTTTCTTCCATGGAACAAGGAGAAGAGACTCTGAAGATGGTGCTGGTTGCTCTTTTCCATGTGATTCCTGAGGATTTCAGCCTTAAAAAGGACACAAACATGTTTAAAAAGTGTCACAAAAGCAGTCAATACAACTTCATATGAGAACATTCATTTCTGAATTAACTAAATGCTTGAATTAAGCTTTCTTGACTAAAGTAAGTAAATAAAATAATAATCATATCAATAACTAATATGAATAAATAAATAATAAAATAATCATTTGAAAAGCTGTTCAGAGAAAGTGTGGCTACAAAAGGCAAAAACAATGGTTTTTATTTATTAGATTTTTTTACTGATATTTTTATTTTATTTTTGTATTTGTATTTTAATATATAATATATATATATATATAATGCAATACTTTCATAAATAGTTTTGGTGACTTATTAAGTTTATATTTTGGTATTAAAATTAAGTAAAAGTAATATCTCATATTAAAAGTAATATCTCAAAACATCTCATATTATTTGCAAAATGGATGCATAACCATCTTTCATTGTTGTACACAAAGGTTGTCTAAGGCCACAGTCACACTTCTGAAAGTGAAAATGAGAACTCAGGATGTAGAAATGCAAAACTTATAACCACCACAGGGGAAATGTGCAGCATAGTGTGTAATACAGTCTGTGTTAGACTGCGCTGGCACTAACCGCCTGATACTGGTGAAAGGCAGAATCACCTGCTCACAAATACATTCACTAGTAAGGGGAGGATTGGGTTTCCCTTTCAAGCACACAAACACACACCCAAAAACAAACTCAAAGCTCACTGAATGTCTGCAAGACGTCACATTCAGATCAGAAGCCAAGAGGCTGAATAAAAAGACCCAAAGAAGGCTTTGACAACATTCAGTGAGTGTTAGTATTTGCTTACTGGTCCTTGCAGAAGCTTAGAGAGCGTGCTGTGAATGCTTTAATACTTTATTCATTCCCACTGTAACTGTGGAGACTGCATAGCCAGACAAACGCAGCTTAATATTAGCTCATCATTGGCCAGTTCATATTACATCATTTTAATCTCTCCCTTTGTTTAGTAACACACTGTTCTTTTTTTATTCAGTGGGTAAAATGTTGCAAAATCTGTAGTGTGGACTGACTGGCTCCACAGGTACAGCGGGATCTTTTTCTCACTATTGCCCTATGCCAGGTACTTTATTTATTCTCCATTTAGTCATTTATTTTGAGTTTAAAAGTCAGGAAATCTTTTACTAAGCGTCACATAACAATATTAAATCAGTTAACAGAAATAAACATTTTAAAGCATTTAAATAAAAATTCAGTCCTTCTAAGTCACCATGCAAAGAATGAAACAGGCTCTTTGAAGACCATTCATGGCCATTCAAGCAACAAGGAAAAGGGAACCGTCTTCTCACGTCAGACTAAATATCCTGACTGCAAAGGTCACAAGTCAGTCACGTAACTAGACAAATATACAAGTAACAATGAGAGAGGAATACTGACAACTATTATGTAAATATACAACCTCAATGACCAATCCAAATCAAAGCGCCATCCACACTTCCTTTGAGAGAGACTTCCTTGCAATTCTGAGAGAAAGGAAGGAAAAACTATCTGAAATGCAATATTATATGTGTTCAAGTGTAAATTGACTTTTACTGTAATTCTATTTTTGTATAGATGACTGGAACTATCACTTTGTGATATGCATAGTGTATGTTATATATCTATACATCTATATATCTATCTATCTATATATATATATATATA
>NW_015552615.1:5094831-5112588 GCF_001515605.1 Sinocyclocheilus anshuiensis | reverse complement strand
ACCACATGTGACGACCCCGGGCTGGACTCCGCTTCGTCCACGGTGAAAGCCGATCCGGCGATCCATAGCGCGAAGTTGATGTATTTCCTCAGCGACCAGTATCAGCTCCAGGCATGACGAAGCGGACATCGTCATCTTTTGGAGGCCAAACAAAGTAGTTTCGTTTTCACAACGAAACACACAGCACCTTCACGACGGTGCTGTGTGTACATTAATGAGGAAAAAAAATTAACTTAAATGATTTTAGCAAATGGCTGCAATATAACAGAGTGAAAAATTTAAGGGGGTCTGAATACTTTCCGTACCCACTGTGTATATATATATATATATTAGTACTCAACATTTGAAGTGGATCAAAACCTTTCATCAAAGTTGTCCTAGAACCTAAAACTAAAATGCATTCTTGTCTTAGGACAACTTTGATGAACTTTTTTTTATCCACTTCAAATGTTGACTACTGTATATACAAGCACGCACACACACACATAAATATGTACATGTATCTCTCTCTCTCTCTCTTCTCTATAGGGTTCATCTCAGTCAACAGGAAGTGGTTAAGTCACTGACGTTAGATGAAAAGAAGGGGAGCAGTTTTTTCAATTTGTGGTTAAATGTGACATTCTAAAGTACTCTGTTACATATCGCACCTTGGTGGAAACACATACACACAGATTGTCTTATTTTTTGCTGTTTTCATTTATGTTCCATTAATGTTTGATTGTTTAACATTATTTTATAAACACTATACACTATACTATCTAAAAATGCTATTGCTAAAAAGCAACAATATAAAAAAAAGGTTTAACTGGAATAGAGATTTTTTTACTTTATGCACAGCATTTGACAAAAGATCAAAGGTTAGAGTGTTATTTTTTTCAGGAAATATTCAATAGCTTTATTGTAATATAGATGGTCAAGGTACGAACTGACTCAAAATTAAACTCGACCCGAGAAATGTTCACTGGAGTAACTATCCACCACTATTATATCCGTTTTCACTGCACAAAAATGCTTACAGTTGATTATATATTTCAGTTACTGTATGAAGTCTTGGTTGAGCATAAGAACTGAAAAGGAAGCCCCCTTGTGGAAGAATTAGTTGTTTGTTCTTTTTTTAACAATGCCTTATTCTGATGAACAGATGTGAGGACAAAAGATTCAGATCTTCAGATTCCCACAACCTCATGAGCCAGCGGCCTTCTGAGACTTGCCTTTTCATTTCTGACCCATGTCCTCACTAACCTCACATCTTTCCTCTGTTGTACGTCTGGTATTTCGTACTAGGCCATTAGAGGGCACAGTGATGCCACAACCATCCCACAATGCCACAGATGGCAGAGGGAGGAGCTTAGCAGTCACTACCAGACTAGAACCTGCCACATTAAAATGCAATGATGGATTACAGTTCAGTTCTGTTTTACAGAAAACACATGCACTATAAATAATGGCACCTGTCAGAGACCTGTCACGTGCAAGAATGGGAGAGAACATAATTTTTCAATTTAAAAAAATGTGTTTGTTTTAAAATGGAAAACAAGTGGTGTCCTCTACTATATGTAATATGGATCAAGTGAATCAGGTTAGTGGATTGTAAAAATGTTGGTTGGGATGAATGACCAATTATGACCAATCCAGACAGCAAAGCACAGTGGTTAAATTCACAAAGAGGGATGCCAGGTGGATACTAAACCACACTAAATCAATTGCATAACTAACTGTCAAGCAGTCTGCCACGAATGCATTCAATCTGATTGCAATCAGCATTTGTACTTGGTGATGAGGTCAATGGGAAAATAAAGAAAAGCTTTCACAATAACCACAAAAAAATCTGGGTTAAAAAATAAATAGATATAAGTGTATTTATTTTCAAACTATACAATATTTATAATCATTATACAGTAGAAAAGCAGGCATATCAATATTCCAGCTAAATTCAAAATGTAATTCTAATTATGACCACTAGATGGCAGCCATAACATAGTTTAAGTGTGTCCTTACACTGACCTACTTTTGATATCACACCAATCCACACATGCCTCCATCCTTAATCAACATACAGAAAAACGATACAAATTTAAAATAGCCTACAGTGTGGAAAAGCTAAATAAATCGGTATTTCATTCAAGTTTAGGCATGGCAGAACACTTCTGCTAGCTGTGATCTCATTTAATGGTACATTTCCTCTTTGCTTTGAGGTCAAATGAGGTGATAACATACCAAGCTAATATTAAGAACACTTTATAGACCCCTGCTTGCAAAGGTTCAACCAAACAGTATAAAAATACTTACTAATTTGATTAACAAATTAAACCTTCAGTTCTCCTCAATTAAAAGCCTATTGTGTTCCACACACGATCATACTGGGAAAATACTCAGGGGACATCAAAGGAACCATTGCAGGTATTTCTCAGTGCTACAACAGGACATCAGTGGCACAGAGGGACTCCACATAAATATTTCATCTTCTCGCCCATGAATTATGCACATTCTATTACACGCCCACATAATATGATGCTCATGTCAATTTGGAGGTCCATTGCTCTACCTCTCAGGTGAAATGTGATATACCGCCGGATGCCTCTGCTTCTCCACAGTGGGGCTTATGGGAATTACTGTTTTACTGGAAAACAGGTTAAGGCAGTGGGTCACTGTGTCTGGATGCAGAGTATCAGGGGAGCTGTTGGGGACCAGCTAATTAAGTACCGGTCAAACCAGATAAGTCATATTGCAGATTAATTATTTAAGAATAATCCTTATGATGCATGCAGAGATTTATGAATATCAGACATCTGATGCTAGCTAGGGAGGTGTGTGAAATTAAAATACAGTGTAAAATATGATTTGTACCTAGCAATCATATTGCTGTGATATATAATACTGATTTCCAAGAGCATGATAAAAAGACAAGGCATGTAATACACATACTCTTCACATTAGCTACAATCAATTTAATTTTATGTGAAATAAATTGCTATTTTGGATCCATCTGCTCTGCCTTATGATAAATCATAAGTATTGAAAAATAAACAAGATTTCCACATTTTCTTAAGAACATATAAGCAGTGCTTGTTGGTCCAAAACTCAACACCTTAAGGTACAGTACTAGGGTAGCAGGTGCTAAGGTGTTCAAAGCGGTTCTGATTTTTCTAGAAAAAATTGATGTAACATAAACATATCAGGGTACATAAATGTACTGTATATTTTTTGGTAATAAAATATTGCAGCCTTGCATTTACAAATACATGGACATGCTAGATATATTCCAGCGGCTTCCAGCTCCCCCATGATGAGGAACAAACATATGACCACTGACATGAAGGCCAATTACCCTCTGGACCAATCAACACACTCGGAATTAGCCTTTCAACCAATCAGCTTAACCTTAGGGCCCTGAGGACTGTTTTTTACTGTGATCTTGGTGCCCCATTATTTGAATAGATTTGCATATATTGCAACCCCATTGCCTACACAGAACCCAGCGGCCCATAGGATGTTAGCATTGTCTTTATCTCAAAAAACTGAGATAGAGGTTGAAGAAAATTACTTAAGATGATACAATATCAAACATGGGATAAATTAAAAAGATTTTATGCTTCATTATTTCATTATTTGGCAACCCTTTAAAACAAGGTTCAATAATAGGTAACGCATTACGTACAAAGAACAGCTATTTTTACAGTATTTATTAATCTTCTAAATAAATATTTATTGTTAATATGCATTATGTCTGTTCATAATACACTAGCTATGAAACTCCATATGTTAAAGAAGTCATATGATGCTGCTAAAAAGAACATTATTTTGTGTATTTGGTGTAATGAAATGTGTTCATGTTATAATAAGGTTCAAAAAACACATTATTTTCCACATAATGTACATTATTGTTTCTCCTCTATGCCCCGCCTTTCTGAAACGTGTCGATTTTTACAACCAAGAGCTTGTAACACTCCAAAGAGAAAGGAAAAATTGAAATCGCATCATATGACCCCTTTAATGCATTAGTATATACAAAATTAACATTAACCATGATTAATAAATGCTTAAAATGTAACCAAACTGAATCATTATAAAGTGTAACCCTTATTTTTATATAGACGTCAACAGCTACATTATATATTTGACAAACGGCTATGCTTTCACAGGTCAAACAATTTATGTGTAAACAGATCATTACTGAAGGCATCATTCATATGCTTCTCGCTTGCGTCAGTAAACTTTTCAGCATGCATTTCAAGCGAGCCGCCATGAAATCCGAAAGAGGAATTAAAGCCCTTTGTGTTGCCATGGTGCTGGTAGACTGACAGAACAAGAAGCAGGGGAGGGATTTAGGAAGAAGGGGGAGGGTCATGAAAGCATGACGTCCTGTGATTGGCTGAAGCCGTGTGACATGTGACCTTTGGAATGCTAATGCCCAGATTCCCCCCCTACTTTCTCTCTCTCTGCTCTGCGGTAAAGCTTACAGCACAAACACAACCCAGAAATGGTGTAGGATAGCAGGAAAGCAGGACATAATCCAATCCTAGGAAGGAAAGGCAAAGCCAGAGCGTAAGGTAGGCATTATTTATGTGCATGTTGTGAAATTCCTTCCTTTTGGTGGTTCTTAAACAAGGCGGAAGGATTTAGGCAGAGGGAATGTGTTTGCTTTCTTACTGCATGCTTCCAGACCTGTTTCAAAGCCAGCCAGCCCAGATCTGACAGCTTGAGGGACGACAATGTGGATGTGAGGGCACTGGCCTGCGGTTGGCAAACCTGTATAGACAAAACACACTTTTAATAAGACAACAATCCTATTTCATAACACAAAACCTGCCATTCTTGTGTATAACGATAAGCTTGAATGCATAATACATTACTTGCTTTAGATTAACTCCAAATCTTAAGGATGGAAGGAATATTATCAGCCTTTTCAAAAGCATAAATAATAATTGGTTTCAAAACAGTCTATCTGAAGGATATTTCTTTAAAGGTCAGTTTCCTTCACGCCAAGTACAGTATGTATGTGAATCTGAAAGAGTTGAGTCTGGGGTCAGGGCCGGGTCATTGTGCCCTTGGCATTTCATGTGACCCACATTAGGCCAGATTATATAGAATGGATACCATGTGAATGAGTGCGCCAGACCACAGTGCAATTGGATGATTGTGTGCATGTGCATGTGTGCGTACGTTGAAACTGCTCTTCTCTTTAGTGCTTCCAAGTTGGTGATTCAGCCAAATAACAACACAGCTGGATTAGAACGAGAGGCGCAAAGCGCTCCAAACCAGATCCTGTGACAAAAAAACTTCTGCATCGTATTAAATCCAGAATGTTCTGATCTGCAGATTCCCAAACATGCAAAATTCCATTCTGCCTCATGGAATTATAATGCTGCCACTTGGTTCAGGTTGTTTGCCTTTATAATAAACACGCTCATGTTATTTTGATTGCTTTGTTGATAACTTATGGTAGGTGTGTTTGGGCCTTTTTGTTGCATGGTGCAAAGCATCTGCCTCAGCATTTCCATCAATCTCTGACGGGACAGTTTTAATTAGTTGTTGAGACTAAAATCAGTGAGCAAGATTATAAAATCACGCATATAGATACAAAGCAACAAGTCTAACAAATGAGACTGAAAATACAACATCTTTTAATAGGCTAATATGTGACTGAAGGCATCTCATGAGTGTACATCAATTAAATGAAGACAAAGCTTACTCAGTGCACCCTTAATTTAAATGCTGATATGTTTATTAAGGTAATGAATAAACAAAGGCTAGCCATATGACAACATCATTACTCTGTTTTTACAATCATAATAAGGTTTGCAACTCCAGAGGACACTTTACTCTTACAGATTCAAAGCAATGAATTTAAACTAGCTATACATTTTCAGAGGAAAATGTGAGAGCTGATTTGCCATGCAAAACTCACCACTATGTTGCTAGCGTGTTCTGGACTTGTCTTTCACTAGGTGGATTTATACTAGTTTTGCGATATTCCATGATATTCTAGTCTCTACATATGGCTTGAGTCCCTTTTTGATGATTTTTCCACCCATTTTTTTTGTCTAACGACGTGTAAATCGTTAGTCTGACTGTTTAGAAAATAAATAGCAAATCTCTCCTCAACAAGACACATGATTTGACGTATCATTCACATCCATAACACAACTAATATGAGCAATAATAGCTATGCTTGTCTTAGAAAATACAGTCTGTGTGAAAGAATCTGTCTGTCTGCCCATCCACCCATACTTTAACCCAGAAGCTTTTTCTCAAGCTGTCTGTTAAAGTGCTTTTATTAAATAAACCATCTTCCCTCCTATGTGCAGTGACCCAGAATTCTTGTGAGTGGGACTGAAGGTTAATTGCACCGGGAGCCTGATTGTGTGCGCTTACTCTAACGTGCCGATTACTTGAAGGAATTAGAGCTTTGAGTGTCTCAGTTTTGCGGCGGCAACAACAATACTACAGCGAGAATAAAAGTTACGCCTTCTTTCTTTGCATGAACATTTGGGCGGCGTTATGCAAATCTTCCCACATCGTGACGTAGACATGTGGAGGCGTGTTAGAACGAGCCATTTTAGGTAGGCGTGGTTGACTCTTAACTTTTATAAAGAATATCTCTTTGGATTTGAGACTTTAGTCTTTGCAACTTTACAGATCTTCTTTATGCACCAAGAGCTTGTAACACTCCAAAGAGAAAGGAAAAATTGAAATCGCATCATATGACCCCTTTAATGCATTAGTATATACAAAATTAACATTAACCATGATTAATAAATGCTTAAAATGTAACCAAACTGAATCATTATAAAGTGTAACCCTTATTTTTATATAGACGTCAACAGCTACATTATATATTTGACAAACGGCTATGCTTTCACAGGTCAAACAATTTATGTGTAAACAGATCATTACTGAAGGCATCATTCATATGCTTCTCGCTTGCGTCAGTAAACTTTTCAGCATGCATTTCAAGCGAGCCGCCATGAAATCCGAAAGAGGAATTAAAGCCCTTTGTGTTGCCATGGTGCTGGTAGACTGACAGAACAAGAAGCAGGGGAGGGATTTAGGAAGAAGGGGGAGGGTCATGAAAGCATGACGTCCTGTGATTGGCTGAAGCCGTGTGACATGTGACCTTTGGAATGCTAATGCCCAGATTCCCCCCCTACTTTCTCTCTCTCTGCTCTGCGGTAAAGCTTACAGCACAAACACAACCCAGAAATGGTGTAGGATAGCAGGAAAGCAGGACATAATCCAATCCTAGGAAGGAAAGGCAAAGCCAGAGCGTAAGGTAGGCATTATTTATGTGCATGTTGTGAAATTCCTTCCTTTTGGTGGTTCTTAAACAAGGCGGAAGGATTTAGGCAGAGGGAATGTGTTTGCTTTCTTACTGCATGCTTCCAGACCTGTTTCAAAGCCAGCCAGCCCAGATCTGACAGCTTGAGGGACGACAATGTGGATGTGAGGGCACTGGCCTGCGGTTGGCAAACCTGTATAGACAAAACACACTTTTAATAAGACAACAATCCTATTTCATAACACAAAACCTGCCATTCTTGTGTATAACGATAAGCTTGAATGCATAATACATTACTTGCTTTAGATTAACTCCAAATCTTAAGGATGGAAGGAATATTATCAGCCTTTTCAAAAGCATAAATAATAATTGGTTTCAAAACAGTCTATCTGAAGGATATTTCTTTAAAGGTCAGTTTCCTTCACGCCAAGTACAGTATGTATGTGAATCTGAAAGAGTTGAGTCTGGGGTCAGGGCCGGGTCATTGTGCCCTTGGCATTTCATGTGACCCACATTAGGCCAGATTATATAGAATGGATACCATGTGAATGAGTGCGCCAGACCACAGTGCAATTGGATGATTGTGTGCATGTGCATGTGTGCGTACGTTGAAACTGCTCTTCTCTTTAGTGCTTCCAAGTTGGTGATTCAGCCAAATAACAACACAGCTGGATTAGAACGAGAGGCGCAAAGCGCTCCAAACCAGATCCTGTGACAAAAAAACTTCTGCATCGTATTAAATCCAGAATGTTCTGATCTGCAGATTCCCAAACATGCAAAATTCCATTCTGCCTCATGGAATTATAATGCTGCCACTTGGTTCAGGTTGTTTGCCTTTATAATAAACACGCTCATGTTATTTTGATTGCTTTGTTGATAACTTATGGTAGGTGTGTTTGGGCCTTTTTGTTGCATGGTGCAAAGCATCTGCCTCAGCATTTCCATCAATCTCTGACGGGACAGTTTTAATTAGTTGTTGAGACTAAAATCAGTGAGCAAGATTATAAAATCACGCATATAGATACAAAGCAACAAGTCTAACAAATGAGACTGAAAATACAACATCTTTTAATAGGCTAATATGTGACTGAAGGCATCTCATGAGTGTACATCAATTAAATGAAGACAAAGCTTACTCAGTGCACCCTTAATTTAAATGCTGATATGTTTATTAAGGTAATGAATAAACAAAGGCTAGCCATATGACAACATCATTACTCTGTTTTTACAATCATAATAAGGTTTGCAACTCCAGAGGACACTTTACTCTTACAGATTCAAAGCAATGAATTTAAACTAGCTATACATTTTCAGAGGAAAATGTGAGAGCTGATTTGCCATGCAAAACTCACCACTATGTTGCTAGCGTGTTCTGGACTTGTCTTTCACTAGGTGGATTTATACTAGTTTTGCGATATTCCATGATATTCTAGTCTCTACATATGGCTTGAGTCCCTTTTTGATGATTTTTCCACCCATTTTTTTTGTCTAACGACGTGTAAATCGTTAGTCTGACTGTTTAGAAAATAAATAGCAAATCTCTCCTCAACAAGACACATGATTTGACGTATCATTCACATCCATAACACAACTAATATGAGCAATAATAGCTATGCTTGTCTTAGAAAATACAGTCTGTGTGAAAGAATCTGTCTGTCTGCCCATCCACCCATACTTTAACCCAGAAGCTTTTTCTCAAGCTGTCTGTTAAAGTGCTTTTATTAAATAAACCATCTTCCCTCCTATGTGCAGTGACCCAGAATTCTTGTGAGTGGGACTGAAGGTTAATTGCACCGGGAGCCTGATTGTGTGCGCTTACTCTAACGTGCCGATTACTTGAAGGAATTAGAGCTTTGAGTGTCTCAGTTTTAACCCAGAGTCAAAGACGGATCCCTTAGTGTGCATATAAACGTGTGTTTACCCGGCTTAAATTGTGGGTTTGCACAGTCCATGCTGTCCCAGTAGATATGATCATCCAGCTTAATTAAAGTCCAAATGTAACTTATGTGCTCTCGGATTCACTGACAAGTCTAAGTGTCCACATGATGTTCAGTGTGTGCTGCATCACTGACAGTGCAGTGCTGACGTCTACATTCTCCAGGATAGCCATAGAGGTGTTCTGCTTTGTAGCATTGTGACACTGAAGACAACAAATGTTAAACAGAAAGAACATGGGCTGATTTTTCAAACACTTGCCCAAAATCTGCAGTGTTTCCACAAACTTATTTTTTTGGCAGGACGTTTTGAATTCAAAGGTATGAATATTTGCATCTAAAGTAGGACCTTTAAAAAGAGCTGCCTGGAGCAACATTTATTTATTTTTATAACTAAAAGTGCAATTTCTCACCACTGAAACATGCATGTACATGCAACATCAGGCAAAAATTTTCATTTACTGTAGAAAGCCACTGCACAAATGTGCTTTTTGCATGCACTGTAATTCATTTACTACAAAAAATGTCCAATAACAGGGGGGTCACTAAGACAAAGTTAGTAGTATTTGGCTACTCATATGATCTTCTTATGTTGGTTCTCATGAGACTGAAAAATACAATAACTTTTAATAGGCTAATATGACTGGAATCTTCCTCTAATGAGAGTATATTATTTCAAACAAATTAAGAGAAAAATTGTATGAAAAATTACTCAAGTGTACCTATAATTTCAATTTTGATAAATAGGCAAAACTATGCTGGCTATATAAAAAATAAATCAATGAATGCCTAACAACTAATGCCAACATCATTATTCTTTTTTTTACTTTTTTTACAATCATAATAAGGTTTGTGGTTCCAGAAGTGCTCATTACTGACATTCATATCCTCCTTCGCATTAATAAGTATGAGGGGCCCCCCTCTGTAGCCCATCTTAGTGGTCATCATCAGTGTACTATATTCACAGCCTTCTAAGGGAGAGTTAATCCATCTCTGCTGCATTGATGCTGCGGCTCTGCAGAGGGAAACAGAGTCACTTGGGAATGTCTGTCTGGGGCCGTACCAGCTCTACTGCCACAGAATGGGGTACCAAAGGGACACCAATTAACTGAGTCTCAGATGAGAAAGAAAAGAGAGCAGGATAGAAAGAAGGTGAAAAAGGGTTACAGTGAGACTTTTCACTGTCATGCGCTGCCATTAGTCAAGTGAAGCCCACCGGCAAGTGTTCTATGGCTGTGATTTGTTGTTCAGGCCATATAGTATGGCGTGCATATCTCAACTTAATTGCTTGTATTGCTGCATGTATCGCCCAACTCTAATCTGCTAAATGCAACTATAAGGCATGAAGATATTAAGATGTTATAAACATTAACATCATGATTTTTCATAAAGCTGGCCTGAAACAATATGTATTGTAAAAAGCACTATAGAAATAAAATCTTAATTGAAGTTGAATAGCATGCAACATAATGGATACAGATTGATGCTTGATTTCAATTTAATTTAAACACAGTACAGTTTAGTGTAAGAATGGACAGTTTATAGGTGACCATTTCATATCCATCATATTCATTTATTGGCATCAGACTGTTGATGCATCCCCCCCCAATTAAAACAATTTATTTTTTTCAGTGCAGGCTTGAAGTTATCTAAAATGAAATAGCTTAAGATTATGAAGAAATTTAAAAATGACTATAAAAGCTACTTTTATAACAAAAAATATATACTGTATATATATAAACAAAAATACTAAGTATATGATTAATTTAAGTAAATACAATACAAATAAAACGATTATAAAACATAATAAAATAAGCATAAATGTAAAATATATTAAAAAAAAAATCTAAAAATCTAAAATTAAATACAATTTAAAAATTTAAATTTAAACAAAAAACCCATTAACAAATTAGTAGAATTTTTTTTTTTTTTTTTTAATTCTGCAACTGTCAATAAACTCACTAATCAACACGCAGGCTGATAAAATCATTTAAGGGATAAAGTAGCAAAAATAAAAAAGGGAACTTGTTGATGAGATGCACTGTTACCAACATAATAACCAGACTAGTTACTACTGACATACTGAGGGTTACTATGAGTTTTACTGCAGTTAATTAAAATGCGCTAAATGAGTCCAGATTTAGTGATGTGAGAGACCGTAAAATCAGAATTCCTCCATCTCTCAATGCTCTCGCATCTGTCCTCGCCCCCTCCGCCGCTCCCGGTGGCTGCCCACCCCCGCCTCATTTCCCTGCCCCCCATTCATTTCATGCTGAGTGGATGAGTGAGTAACTAATATGGATCAGACCCAGACCAGACAGACAGCAGCACCCCCATCCCATCCCATCCCATCCCAGTTTACTGCCTCTTCCTCATCTGTCCATCTTGATTTTCCCATCTATATCTTTGCCTGTCTCATTGCATATTCCCACTTTGTCTTTTTCTCTGTTCACTCTCATTCTTTCTATCCTCTGTCTTCTGAATGGATGAAGCACATGTGAAAATGACAATGAAACAAGAGGGAGGTGATAGACAACATAAAGGGAAGGAATGGATTGAACAATCATGCCAAAAAAAAAAAACTGAATGGATAGACTAAAAATATATTATTCACTAGAGTAAATTTTTTCTTTACTTACATCCCTTGTATATATAAAACAAAAACAGAATCTTCTCATCTTGTTGTTTGCAGTCACCTTGCTCTCTCTGTTCCTTCTCTTCATGCGGTTTCCACCTTGCCTACCTTCTTTCATCCTCATCATTCCTTCTCTAACCTTCCTTCTTCCACCTTAATTTATCCAGCCCCACCAGAAGCTAATCTATATGCTAATAAGTAGATGGCAATCAATGACGTTCATGCCCGTCTGTGTGCAATCAATATATTATATGAGAGAGTACATTTCAGAATAACACAGCCCAGAGGTGTTACACAATAAGTGCCTCAATTTACTTTTCAGGACAGTGCCATTCTTATCTCCTCCTCCGAGGTCAGAAAGGCCCCCTTGTATGTATATTTTCAATTTAGTAGGGCCTCTTCAGAATGACCAGAATGGTCTTTTGTTGTGCCCCGAATTAAGCGGGTCCCAAAACCCTATTCACTTTCTGTAGCACACACAATCTGAATAACGCATCGGCCGCATGCAGTCTGTTTTTCATGAGTGTGTGGTTTGATTGTGATTGCCACAGTGGTTGGGGGTTTATACCCTTTGCTAAGTGATGCTCTAATCACTGATTATTAAGAGGCAGCCTCATCAGCACAACACTTCATCAACCAACACTGTGAACTGCAGTGTTTTCTGACTTCACTGTGTCTGCGCTTGGTGTCTCTTCTTTGTCTTTGTTTTTAGCACCGCCATTAAAGGTGCTGTATGTAATTATTTGACTGTACTAAAGCATAAAAATACTATATGTTTGTATTTGTATTTTTAGGAAACATAAAAGTTAAGTTCTCTGAAAAACAATGCTACAGCCAGTTATTCTGTTCTGATATGTGTGTTCCGTGTCAGAATGTCTGTTTTTGTTTTGGTCTGTTTGACTCCGCCCACTGCCCAATTTAACCAATAGTATTTTGACACCCCGGGTTGCCAGTTGTCACAAAACACAGTGTATTGCTGCTATGGAAGTGAGCAAACAAACTGCGTCAGAGATCGCAGATTGTACCCAGCATTTATCTAAAAAGATCTATGACCAGAGGTACATTAAAACTCAGATTAATTTAACTAATCAACTTACAGTGTAAAGCCTAGGGCTGGGTAAAAAATATCGATATCTCGATATTAATCGATTCTCATTTTTACGGAACGATATCGATTCTTAAATCCCAAGAATCGATTAGTCTAGCCTGTTTTCAGTTAATGGACGGAACGTTGAAGGGCACTTCCCATCCAATATATCGCAATAAGCATTGTGCTTTGGTACTTTTAATATGAAACAAAGTCTCCGATTTCAAATTCTGTCCATTGTATTGCAGTATTCAAACAATAAATGTCGTTTTGGCGCTGATTAATGTGGAGTGACAGATCGCTGGCGCACGTGAACTAATCATCTTCTCCACATTAATACCAGTTTCAGCACAAAATAAACTAAGAATAAACATCCGAAGGTAAGTTAAAAGAAAGAGTACAACTTTACAATCCATATCCTGTCTCGTGTAATCGCTCAATCAGTGTTTCAGCCGCGCAAAGATGTCAATATAACGGCTTGTAAACAATGTCACGTAACGTCACATTTACCTCAGAAAAACATTCGGTGAACATAAACTCATTAGTCAGATAGAAAAATAAACTTTAGAGTTGAATTGAGTTGAGAATTGTTAAATATATGCACCATATAACATAGTCATTATAAATTTTACTGTTCTTCAATGTTTAATTTATGTTTGAATAAATCCATCAAGTTTTTATGACAGCCACCATTATGTTTATATTTAAAAAAAAAAAAAAATTGAAGTAGAAATATTACTATGTAATTGTAACTTTATTATTTTAAAAACTTCATTAA
The DNA here is from genome assembly GCF_001515605.1 of Sinocyclocheilus anshuiensis. Lineage (NCBI taxonomy): Eukaryota > Metazoa > Chordata > Actinopteri > Cypriniformes > Cyprinidae > Sinocyclocheilus > Sinocyclocheilus anshuiensis. The sequence goes on along the minus strand of NW_015552615.1, from coordinate 5,098,875 downwards.
GTGTAATTTTAACAAATCAGTCAATTTTAACCTTCAATATTATAGTAATGTAGCACCAACTTACTCTCATGTATATTTTACAGCATTAGTTGAGAGATTTTTTTCCTTGAGAAAATGTGGCATGTACTATACCTGATAAATATCCAAAATAATCAATATTGAATCGAATCGGTAATCGAATCGAATCACAAGCTTGTGAATGAGAATCGAATCGAATCGAATCGTGAAATTTGTGTAAAACCCCAGCCCTAGTCAAGCCCGTCGCCTTCTATTGTTAACTGCGATCATTCCTGTTGCATATCCTCAATCTGGCAACCCACATGAGTGAGGAGTCTGAGGGGGAGGGGCAATTGGGGCTCTCCAATATTTCGAATTTGGACTGTCCATATTACATACTGCACCTTTAATTACAACTTATCTTTACTAGAATATTACATTTGCTCAAAAAATAAATAAAATGAGAGTGTTAGCTGCTCCAGCAAAACTCGCAATGCCATGATGTTGCTATGTGGTTGCTAGTGCATTCTGGGTGTGTTGTTGTGAAAAAAATCAATGAGCCAAAATAAACTTGTAAGGATGCTAGGATGTTTTAGCATAGGATTACGCTACATTAATGATTTGAGATGCCAAATTTTAATACTCAGAATTGAGGATTATTGAAGTCCCTAACCTTGTGTATTATGAAAACAGCATTTCTAAATACATTTATTACAACACTAAATATAAGTATGACTTCCATCAAAGTCTCATTTTCCAGAACAGGCCTTTTCCTCTGTTTTGGCAGGACGAGCATCACCAGTGAATATTCTGAAAGGGGGAGACGGTGGTGCTTATAGAGGGGGATAAAAAATCATTACCATCATCCTCATTAGAGAAGAACCAATTGTCCAATCAGCACACAGCTCTGCAATAGGGCTCCAAAAGGCACCCCCAGTTGGCTGTCGCTAGGAAACCACAGAACCGGGGGGGCTCGCATGCGTGTGTTAGATGGAGAGAAACAGGGAGAGAGAGAGTGCGTCTGTGCCTGGCGACTGGGACGGTGGATGCTAGCGGTGATCTGGCAGGATTGGGGTGCAGAACGCACACTAGACAAAGAAGCATTAGGGTCCTGAGGCATGGGGCTCACCACGGGGCCAAACGGAGCTCGTGCTGCCCCTCAGAAAAGGTAGGAGCTGGGTTTTTGTCTGGAAGGTGGGGCCTTGGCTAACCTGGATGTCTGTGAAATCTCTCAGTGCATGCATATTGATGCACGTCTGTCTTCCATTTCCATCCTAATCCTTCCATCTTACCTAATGTCCTTGTAACTTTTTTTGCTTTTTGGAACGGATTGTTAGTTTGTTCTGTGTTTTGGAATTACTGATAGACTTATTTTTAGCTCTACTAAAGGTGACTGCATTTAATAGTTGTTTAAACTGTACGCTGTAAAGAGCCTCTTATTGGCTGGATGCATATTGTTGGTTGGACCGGAAGCCTTAGAGGGGCCCGGGACTTAGACTCAACGAAAGAGCTTCCCTCTCATTAGCAGACCCACTCAAGTGCTAAATATGAACCAAGCAGGCTTTAATCATGACTGTATGGCATTTCATGATGCATTTCCACCACAGCACATAGCACAGCTGGTAACATCTAAAAAGATTGTGATGGAGTACTACCATACTACGTGTACTATTTCTGCAGTATATAGTATGCATACTAAGTATGCAGTATACAAACTCTGAAAATGCATGATTTACCTACATTCTTTCCAAAATTTCCCAATTTCACTTTCCAGTTCCAATTTATGAATTTGCAAATATCGCATTGTTTACATTAAATGCACATATATATATATATATATATATATATATATATAATAGTATAAATATATAAAATACAATTTAAAATGACAAAAAAAAACCTGATTATTCGCTGAATTAAACATGCAAAGTAGTAGGGTGGTCATGTGACATTTAGCATACTATTTGAATCCTTTATTGTACTGTATACTTATATGAGCACAGTATGCAGTAAGGAGCATGCTAGTATGCCACTGCAAACACACTAAAGTAAACTTGTGCAAAACCCAGTGTCTTCGTGCTTGTACAACGTTTAATAATATTCTAATTCTGTAACCATGTTCCCAGATATCCCTATGGCCTTTCCATTAATGCATATTAATGAGGCTCAGGACTTATATTTAGATTATCTAATTACAATGCCCAACTCCATTAGTTCTTTGGAGCGCAGGAAATGGCTTAGGGGGAGGGCTCATTGATATTACACCATTTCTTGGCGTAATAACAGACCTAGAAAGGGGGGAGGCATAATGGTTTGTTGTGGGTAAAGAGGGGGCGATTCGGGGTAGATAGGGAGGGGGTGAAGAGTGTGTGGGGTTAGTGGCTCTCAACCACATGCGTGTGAGTAATTAAATGAGTATAATTGAAACCATGCCCCGCCGCCCCCGTCCCTGCACTCCTTCTCTTTCTGTCCCCCATCTCAATCCCATTACCACTTTCTGTCCCTGAATAACAAACCCCAGAAGACAGAGAGACAGAAAGGAAAGGAGAGAAGTCATTTAAACATTAGTGCCTATGGCGATTCTGGTTATGAGATTTAGGTGGGTGGGTGAACCCTCAGCCCAGCCACCTATTACATGCTTCATGTTTATATGATGGGATGAACCGATATATGACTCTCTTGTGATACTTGTATCTATGGCTAAGTTTAAAGAATGTTTCAGATTCAAAACAAGCTCTGTCCACTGCATCTGTGACATGCTGTTGATTATCACAGAAAATGAGTTGGACTCGAGCTGGACTAAAAACAGGCATCATGTTTATAGAATGCACTTATAATGGAAGTTTATTAACGCATTCTGGAAAATTGGGCTTGGTAATGTTTTCGAAATACTTAGGTCTCTTATTTTTACCAAATCTGCATTTATCTGATCAAGTAAAACAGTAATATTGTGAAATATTATTATGATGTAAAATAACTATTCTCTTTAATATATATTAAAATGTAATTTATTCCTGTGATGCAAAGCAGAATTTACAGCATCATTTGCTGCTCAATAAACATTTCTTATTATCAATGCTGAAACAGTTGTGTTGCTTCATATTATTATGGAAACTGTGATACCTTTTCAGGATTCTGATGAATAGAGTTTGAAAGAACAGATTTTACTTGAAATTGGAAACTTTTGTAACAATAGTAATTGTCTTTATTGCCACTTTTGATCAACTGAATGCATCCTTACTGAAACTAATCAACATCTTTCTCCAAAAAAGAAAAAATGACCGACCCTAAATTATATATTACGTGTATATACTGTATATATATTATTATAGAGAGAGAGAGAGAGAGAGAGAGAAATAAGCAAATGTGCAATTCCCTTGGCCCAATCAATAAGTGCATTACTGTAAATAGAATTAAAAGTTGAAATTGTCTGTGGTAATCAAGAGCATGCTGAAAAAGCTTGACCAATATAATTTATTTAATCACTCTGTATAAAAGCAGACTGAACCAAAAAAAGTAATGTTTTGTTGATGCAAGTATTGTTTGACAACCTTTAGCGTGGTTCTGTATCGCATATTGACATGGGAAACTCTTCAGACTGGATGTGTAGTCCATCTTCCATGGCCGTTCATGTGCCGGTAACTGGAGACTGCTGAGAAAAAAGGTTTACTGAAATGTAACACTCAAATTCAGTGTCCGGGATGAACTCAAATGCAATTATAATGCCATTTCCAGAAAAGTACAGTATGCCAATGAAGTGATGTTTACATCTTAGGCTACCAGCTCGGACCTTTCTTTTGTATATTAACTTTATAAAAAAGTACTGTGATGGTATCAAATGGTAATACCATGATACTTTGCTATTTACCAAATACAGATACTGAATGACTGCTGTATTTATAGATCATGGTATTTACAAGATAATTCAAAGTATTTCAAAGAACACTATGGTACTACTATTAGGGTTGCATGATAAATCGAAATAAAACAGAATCCCTGATATGACTTATTGTGATTTTCAAGGCCTTGATTTAATAAAAAAATAAA